>NC_055958.1:18983571-19196071 GCF_018492685.1 Alosa sapidissima | reverse complement strand
TAATGGCCATCAGAAGAGTGCATGGTTCTGGTGCTGAGACTATCACAGTGTGCTTTGTGAGGAGGCGGTTGATTTAGCTCACTTTGTCACAATGCACTCAGAGAGGCATCAGTAGGGAACAGCACAGGATTACTGTGACCGCACTATACTGTCACATCTCCTCCCCGTCACATTTGGGCAATGTTGAAATTAAACCAATGTTGAAATGAAACGAATGTATGTTTTGTTAAGGGTTTAATGACCTACCAGAGAAATTATGTTTGAGATGTCATTTGTGTATTTATCTAGACATTTGCAGAGAAAAAAGGCTTGCCTTGTCTTGTGCTGTCCTTCGGTGTCTGTCAGTGGTTTTAACACAGGCCAAAGTTTGGTCGACGCTCTTGTGATAAGCATCTTCCATCACTCGCCATTTCATTTTGCTGTCTTAAGGGTGTAGTGAAGCAAATTAAGCATGCTTCTAAATTTTCAACATTAATGCTATTTTGAAGGCATGATACAAAATAGTCTCCCTAGAGATACTCCCATCCATATTATTGTTTGTCTTTAGTTTGCTTAGTTTGCTGTAGGTAGTTTTTGCCTTTTGTGCAGCTTATATGTACCTACCAAAAAGCTGTTTCTTAAAAGGAATCAACTGCAGCAATGGAATGCAAGGTACATTTGAGAAACACTGTATTCACAATAGATTTTGCATTAATGTCATAGAAGTTGAACAAGCCAAACAAAAGATCATGAGAACAAATAGAAACTAGGCCTAGTATTATTGTGATTTACAGAAAGACTTTGTGTGAGGTAGTGAAGTAGTATATGCTGAGGTTATTATTCTGTTGTTTGTTTCTCTTGCACACATTTTTGCTTTTTATTTTTTAGCTTTAGTAATAACACTGTGGTACACAGGTTTTTTCCATGTCTATTACCATTATCTGTTATTAACTTTCCTGAGAAAGACTCTTACCACTGTTATTTAACTGTAGTATTTTCATCTGATACACCTGATAACTGAATGGACACCCGATCCACTTTCGTATGATCTTTTGTACTCTTATATCAAGTTGCAGTGCCTTCCGTTTATTCTTCTATGTAAAAGATTTTTCACTTACCCATATATTTATTCAAAAGCTTTTTTGTCACTTTATTACAAGTTATTTTCAATAAACACTTTGTTTAAGAGATATTGTGTTCCGTCTCACTCGAAATCCATCCCTGATCAGATGTTGAGTCATGTAAATCCCTATGAAGTTGGGAATGTGAGAATGTCCACATACTGTTTTTGATCAGATGAAATCAAATAAGTCACTGTTTCCCAAATCAAGTATACAGATCCCTGATCTGTTTCACTTGCAGTCCTGCACACCTGTTTGTACTTATATTTTCTACCCCCCCTCTGCACACTGATAGTTGCTACTCCTCCATAATGTCAGAAAGGGCCTGCACACATTGGCAGTTTTTTTTGCAGATGCAGCTTTTTAAGGGTTAAACTTTTGAAAAAAGTAAGAAAAGTGCAGCACTGCTGCCTTACAGTCACCACTTTATTGGCTGGCGTGCTGACGTTTGGCCGCTAGGCCTTTATCAGAGTAGGTGACTCTGTAAAGCAGCAGTGTTGTGCCTTTTCCTTACTTTTTCAAAAGTTTACCCCTCCATAGTGCACATATTTTACAGTAAACACTTGTGTGATAAACACTGTGAAGACCACTGGGATGGCCTCAGGCTCCTCTCCTGATTTGTGCATGTGTGACATTCTGGCCATGAAAGGTTGGAAGCCTTCAGCTTGAAGGCAGGCTCTGCTCTTGTGTCACTAGGTGCTGAAGGATGGGAACTGCTAAAGCTCTGCAATGCGCTGAAAGGAATCTCAATTACTGAGCTATGTGCGCCGACAGAACTCCCTCCCCACTCTCCATACAGATCTGTTTCCCATCGTCAACACTGTGCGTTAGGTTTTTAATAAAACGCGATGCAAGTCATTTGTGAAATACAATATGGCAGCTCGAAATGCAATATTATGTCACTTTAATTAGCCATGTGGAATGTAATGGAACTTTGGCAGCTGCAGAGAGTTTTTTGAATTTGTTTACTTCCGTCGGGGTGTGCGCGCGCGCGCGCGCGTGTGTGTGTGTGTGTTTATGTAGGTGTGTGCGTGCAAGAGGAGCGGGCTATGGCATGCAGCTGGGCTGGAGGGTCGCGCTGCAGAGTGGAGCAGACAGACGAGGCTCGCATTGATTACGAAACGCGCCCCTTTTCAATGCCAGCCATCAAGATAGACAGTGGGCTCTCGTCTGGTGCTGAGATATCAGATGTGAAGCCAGTGGGAATGAAAAGATTAGATATTCATCTCTGGTATCTTCCCCCTCTATCCGTTTTTTTTTTTTTAATGTAGAAGCATGCCTGTCACCGCATGCAGCCACAGCAGCCTCGTTGCTATACTAATGAAATTATTATTTTGTCTGGCGAGCGTTTAGCCCCATTTAACCAAAATGAGCGGTGAGGAATGTGACAGGACACTAGACCCACATACTAATGGCTGGCTCTTGGTTTGAAATGGGAAGTCTCAGTGAATGTTGGCCATTTCTATATGCACTCATCCGATTTGCTGATGTGCACACGTGGACGTGGTGGACATGACCTAAGATGTGTATCAGATCTGTGCTCCTGGTGTTATGTCCTTCTCTCTCTTCCTCTTTTCCACATGCAGTTACTCCCTAACCTTGAGATACATGCCTGGACAGAAGATCATGTGGTTAGTATCATTAGACATGCCATTGCTTCCTATTCTTTTTGTATTCTAAATGTCTAAGTGATCTATACCAAATATGTTGAACTTGATTCATTACTATACTTACAGCACCTCTGGATGGAGCAGATATTTGGTGCCGGTAAGCTACTGTACTAAGCTACATGTTTGGTTAGGCTTTAGAGTAATGTAATATGCCTTTCAAATACTGTGAGTGTGTGTGTATGTTTCTTCCCTATTCTCCTAGGTGAGGGGGGCTGTGAAATGCTGCTGTATGCCGACATGTTCAAGAAGAACCACATCACAGGGAAGAGACTGCTGCTGCTCTCCGAGACGGACATAAGGGACATGGGAATCACGTCCAAAGGCCACATCATCCACCTCAAGGTAGCCATGCCACTCACCATGTTCAGTCCATCACACAAACACACTGCCCGACCCGATGCCAACTCTTGTTGATCATTAGAGCACAACTCTCCCCACAGAAGTGAAGTGTTTGATGTTGATTGTGGTGATGTTTTTTTTCCCTGTCTGCTAGACTGAAATTGAGAAGTTGGCTAATGATTACCTTGGGCTTTTCCACTTTCCTCCTTTGGTTAAGGTAAGTTGTTTTTTTGCCACTCCAAGAACAGAGACACGTACACAACAGATGTGTTGTTTACATAATGTTTGTGATTTGCCATCCTAAGGATGAGTGGGCCCAGGAGGAAGAGGAGGAAAAGAGTAAGATTGTCAGTCTGGAGTTGGTCTTTGGTTACCACTGGAAAGCAGGAACAAGCCAGTCGGTAGGTGCACAGTTAAGCTGAAAATATACATACTTTGCAATATGTCCTTTATTTGCACAGTTGAACAATTGATGTTTGTGATTGTACAGGTCATATCTTTGGTTTCATCAAGGTGAATGATGTTGCCAAAGGGATATTTTATTTCCTTTCATATCTGTGCAGAAAACTAAGACTATGAGGTAATGATGTAAATTATGTAGATGGTGTGAGTTCAGAACTGGCTTCACAGCAGAGAAAATTGATGTTTGTTTGCTTTTCCAGAATAAGCTATTTAAATATTACTACAATAAATCTGCATTATAAAGTTATACAAAATAGTTATGGGCTAATTAAGCAACTGGTATTAACAGTTGAATTATTAAGATATTTACCATGCACACTGCACAAATGAAATGCCATATACAATGCAAACAGATGCATCTTCTTGCATAAACACTTGGTGCACTCGGATACATTATGTAAACACTTGTGTGTTCCCTTGTACATAATATAACAGTTCAGAAGTTCACAAAATAACAAACCAGTCTATCATGCACAGACCTTGTGCATGGAATGTGTTAGGGGCACTTGTTTTGAAAGCATGGGAATGGTTGGGACCTGCCTACAAAGTAGCCAGACCCTGAAATGATACGACGACTTTTAATGTTTTTTGTTTTTGAAATATGCTGCTTGTTTTATCTGTCACCCATCATGAAAGCGTGTGAGTTATTTTCTGATTTTCTGGAGATGAAGGCAGAAAATTCAGACAGCCTGGCTGTCAACAACCACTTTGGTTATGGAGGTGCTCCCAGCTACAAGCCAGACGTAACCCTGCACTTTAAACCAAAATGTTGGTGAAAAACTCTCAACGTGAAACATATAATTAGGCTGGCTTTTCTATTAATTGTCCTAAAGCTGGTGTGTTTTTCTGCCAATCATTATTTTGTAATATCATCCATGCAACAGCTCTCCAACACGTCTCCTTTTGTTCGCATGGTCACACTGTGATAAGTTGTCATTGCCATTGAATTGAGACGCTTTGCTGTGTCAAGAACGCCATGCTTCTTCTCTTGAAGTTGCCCTTTCCTTAACCAAAGATGCCCATTATTTTCCCTGTCAAATATTGACCACTGTTACGCTAAGCACATTTTTCGCTCAGAAGACATTTCTCCCCCTCTTTTTTCAAATAGAAAGCAACAGATAAATAAATCTTTAATCTAAAGCGATGTATCTCATCCACCCCCACATGCTAGCAGTCTTTTGTTAGAGTCTCAAATGCTGGAGAAAGGCTGCTTCTCCACTTGCTGTTTGAATTTAATCAAAAATGGCCCATTTAGTCAGAAGTCATTTTCTTTTTAAAAGGCAAATGTTATTTAATCTTTCAGCTGTTCATTGTCCCATCATAAATAGTCCCCTTTCAGTGCGTTCGGCGGGGCTGAAACGAGCCTGCTAATTGCCTCCATTTCTTCTGACATGTGGTGGTTTAGTGGGTAGAAAACACAGCGGGGAGAAGGAAACAGGAGGCTGAGAAAATGAGAGCTAATTATTTTCCCCTGCCTGGTGTCAGGTTCCATGTCAGCCTTGTTTTTACAAACTGGAAGGTTTTTTTGCACTAAATAAAACAAACCCGCTCTCTATCGTTTTTTTTTCTTCTTTCTACCCCGTCCCACTTTGCTGGCGGTGTCATGGAAGCAGCTGCACTTCTCAAAGACAAAATGAGGGCCTTGCGAGTGTGCGGCCACCATCTGACAAGCACCGAGGGTCCCCTGCTAATGAGGATATCACCGCGCAGCCAAGTGAAAGGTGCTGAATTATGTATGAGTTGTCATTAGACGCACTGCGGTCCTGGGCATCATTACCAGACATTGTTTCTGCTGGAGTGATTAGGCCTGGATGGACCGCGGACCCTTGGTGTGATGGGCCAGGACTGGCCACCGCGCTGCCAGTCCATCTCTAAGCCAGGGGGAGCTGCCTGATGCTGGGTGCTTTGAGGGACAACAACCCCCCCACCACCATCACCACCACCATCCTCCCCGTCCTCCGCGACCTCACTCCCGGGGGAGCGTGCAGGAGTGGGCTGCGACTCGGTGGACGAGTGTGTTAGCACCTCTCCTCTGATGTCTCCCCCTGTGATCCCAGCACACAATAGATTGGCCCGCTCCACAGTCCCTGTGTAGTTAAGCCATGACCTGTGGCTCGGGCGGGTGGTTAGTGAGAATGAGACAATCATTACTGCTTTGTCAGCAAGCACAGTGGTGGGTGAAGGAGTGGCAGATTTTTCTAATCCCCTCTAGCTCATGTGTTCATTTTGGCTCATTGAGTCAGATGTGAGCTGCACAGAGTCTTCTGTGATGGTGCAGTATAGCATACTGCCATGTTTACACAACAGTTCAACTTGCTTGTTCCTTTTTTTAATCATATAATGCACTTGAACAATAGAATTTATATTTCCAAAATATGACGAAATTGAAAGAGAAGAGGAACCGTTAACCGTTATTCCAAGATAATTCAGTACGTCAGAACGTGTTCATGTGTTGTGTTTATGTCTTGTACTGAATTCTTCACTGGTCTGATGCTGGGGACCTTAGAGGAGAAACCTGTCTTCAAGCTCAACATTACCTGAGCTCCACCTCTAGGTTGTGCTGTTGGTTTAGCAGAGCTGAGGGCAGCCAGACAGAGAGACAGAGTCGGATCCTGGCTCCAGACTCTGAGAGAGCTGCCAGAAGGACATCAGGGCTGTCAAACACGTACAACTACTGATGTGTGATGTGTTCACTTGTTCATGGGTTTGTGTCTCCTCAGGACTGCAAATGGAAGATGTACATGGAGCTGGATGGAGATGAGGTGGCAGTGACGTATATCAAGGATGTCACCTTCAATTCTTACAGATCAGATGTGAATGTCCTAAAAATGGCCAAGGTATGAGGTCAAAACATGGAACAAAATACCATAAAGCTAATTCAAGAACTAGGTTGTTATTACTAGAAATTGTGGTAATTCAGTTAATACTGGCTATTTCAGTTTGGAAAATAGTGGGATAATTTTGGAAGTATTTTGGCAAACATTACATTGCATTCCATATTCAGACTTGCCATGTTTATCACATATTTTTCAGCCACCATTTGTAATGGATAAGTGGGTTATTGGACTCTTTGACAACCAAATAGTTGACTGCACTGTGAATTATGAGGTGAGTAGGCTAAATGTTCACTTATAATCACATCAAATAGTTCTGAGGTTCTACCATTTTCCTCTCTGCATCAGTAAGTAGGTTTAGAGAGGCTGAAGGTAGGTTAACATAACACATTACAAAATGGCTTCCCATTTTAATCCCTTGTGCCCTCAGAATGATGTGAGATGTCCCAAGTGTACCAAACACAGCCATGCAGTGCGCTGGAGCCCCATGGGTGGAACGGATTTCATCAAAACCGTAGAGCTGGTCATCGAGACAGGGCAGCAGAAAGCAGAGGGGAACCCAAGGAGCCGGTCAGACTCTGGTAATTGGCCTTTCAGCGCAACTTTGTTTGCCACACATAGGCCACACTTAAGTCGATTCAATAGTCAGTCAACATCAAAACTAGCGCTTTTGAAATCGGCTCGGTGTGCACTTAGCATTAGGGTAAAAGACCCTAATAGTCTTCATCATTGTCACCGAAAACATACAGTATTAAACTCCTTCTGTCACCACAGAATCTCAGGCAAGTAGACGTATCTTAGACAAAGACCTGAGCCAGCGCATCCTCCTGTTCTATTATTAATGTTTCATAACTTTGTAATTGTCAGATGCTGTCATTAGCGTAATGGTAGGATTAATTCATGACCCATTTGCACTCCCCCCCTAGGAGTTGATCCTAAATGGATCTACAGGCTGAGGATGAAGCAGCAAAGGAACCGGCAGATAGCGGTTGTCACTCCCCCTACTTGCCCCAGCACCATGACTCTGCCTCAGTTCCTGTCTGCCTATGGTAACCAGTCCTCGTATGCGGCTGCGGTGAGGCGCTCGCCCAACCACATCCCACTGTCCCCGTGGAGGTCCGACTCACGGTGCTCATCTCCAACAGCAGGCCTCTCGTCCCGCCTCTCCACCCTGCACCTGGGGTCAAAGGGCAGCAGCCCATCCAGCACCACGTCAGAGAGTGCTTCAGAGCGCGAGCGCCCCCTCAGTGCTGGTGCCCTGCACAGGCCAAGAAATTCATATTTTGGCACATCGTTCATTCCCGTGTCGGGCCGAGATGTAAGGAAGTCATCCACCTCCCCTGGACCCAAGAAGTCATCCATCACCCCTGAACTCAAGGCATCAAGAAATGCTCAGCATGGATGGAGGCCACGGTCTAATTCTAGTGTTGGAGCAATCTGTCAGATCCCAAGGATGATACCTGGCATGTCCCCAACGAACAACCCAAAGGAGGAGCCAGAGGTTAAGGCCAATGATGGGGGTTGGATTAAAGTGGAGCGTCAGAAAAAGCCTCAGAGGCAGCTGGAAAGTAAGCCATTCAGGGGCAGAGGAGGGAGGAGAGGCCGAGGTGGTGGGCGTGGACGGAACTGACAATAACTAAGTTTACCTCACCAGCATCAACATAGGCTACTGTACAGAAACTTGAAAGCCATTGTTCAGTAATCATCCAACAATATGAATAGGGATAAAATGTTGTGAACAGCTATTTTGAACTGAAGATAATTCAGTGTCAAAGTCAACTTTTGGCTACATATGGCTAATTTGTAAACACAAACTTTCTAGAAACCATGTCTCAGGTCTTTATAGCTACAATCAACGCAGGAAATTGAAGGTTCATTTGTACATTGTAAGACTGACTTTTAATATGTGATCAATTAAATTGTTGATTATGTTTTCTGCCTTTTTAAATATAGTCATGTTTTCAAAAATGTATCCTTTTAAGTCATAGGCGATTAATATGACACTGAAAAAGATCAGCATTGGATACTGGCCTATTTTTCCAGATCAAAATTAGTAGATATATTTTTCATTGTCAAACTTCATTTTATTCAGACATGCATTATTTTAAAATTATTTTCTCTGGACACATTTGGTGGGCATTTCATGAAGAAATATGTAATAGGCTATTTATATTTTAGTTATGTAGGTCGATCAGAGTTAAAGATTTACTGGGTCGTTTGTTATGCAGATTTATCGAGGATAATTTGGCGCCACCGAAAGGGTCCAAACATGTAATGAAATCGTACCACAACATGTATAATTGTGCACTGAAATAAAAAAAAAATTGTAAGTGTTTTCAATGTCCATATACAAATATAAACAATAAAAATCCCCTTCCCCCCATAAATGATAAGTTTTTCTGTTTGTGTAATGAAAATGTTTTAATAGTATTTTACATAACTGTCAGGACGTAAGCGTGGCGCGGGAAAGTGGTACACCTCTTTCAGGCATTCCCGCGAAACTTAGTTAGTCTTCAAGAGTTCACTGGTGGAGCCTGGACCCATATCCTTCCTTCTCTTTTGTTAATAAAACAGCTAAAAGGAAAATGCGATCAAAGGTAATTTTTTTTTTAAATGTGTGAAAACAGTTTTGTACTTCGTAGTTGGCATTTTACAACGTCAAATGAGTCTGCATACATTAATGTAACTAGCCTAAGTTGTCTGTAAATGTACGCTGATTAACGTTAACGTTAAAGTTAGCAGCTAGCTGCCTTTTAAAACAACTAATATAGCTTGGAAAGTATTGCACACTTACGACGATTGAAGTCATTACGTGTCAAATAGTTTCGTGGTGTCACGTTATAATGCATTATGTCATTTATTGTAAACGGACTGTGGTCACTTTGTTAGCCTTGGATGATGACAAATGGCTGGTGACAAATTTAAAGGATCATTTTACTCTGTGTCCGTTCACGTTTGATTTCATTCTGATGTCTGAAGTTACTGTGTTGGAAGGCAACCACATGACGCTCGCTTTTTAAATCGAATTGACAAAACAATCTATCATAAAGATATTACAAGTAACTTAGAGCAGGCCTATCGATAATATATCTGGCGGCTCGATTACTTTTACTTGCACTTAAGTTGGACTAAAACCTTGCAACAGATATAACGTTAGGTTATGTTAATAGTAACATAATAACACCTGAATTACTAACATTCAGTTAGTTCTTATCAAGATAGTCTTAGACATTAGTGACAACGCTGCTCTGTTATCGTTTGCATATGTTAGTTTAGAAGATGTTGGGCTTCGCCCTAATCATGGAGCTTTGTTGTAACCCCTAACTTCTTAAATGTGCCATTTCAGAAGCAACAGACTGTTCAGCCCCCAGCCACCAGGATGAACCTCCGCAGCTACAGGAACATGTCTCTTGTACCCATAGAAACCTCATCCTCTTCCTCAGATGACAGCTGTGACAGTTTCGGTTCTGATGGGTTTGCAAATACGGTAATAAACATACTGGTGAAATTGCACCATTTATTACTACTCTCATTTTGATTTTGGCTGTCTAATCTACCATCTGCCAACTACCAACTACCATCTTTGTGGTTAATTTTGTGCAGAGAAAGATCTTAAAACCAACCAGATTCTCTCCACGGAGGGCTAAGGCATCTGAGGTGACCTCTGAGGAAGATACACGCAGCAGCTTTGAAGACAAGAACCTCAATGAGGAGATGAACGCTATGGTGAGCAGTAGCAACTTGACAACATGCAACTCTGCTTGATTTCTTCATCTTTAGACAAAAGTGTCAGATAGTGAGGAGCTGACCGATAACGCCGTAACTGTTGGTTCGGCACCGTTTTCCTTTGACAGAATGTGGACTCTGACAATGACTCAGTGGAGGCAGAGCCAGAGCCAGAGCGGCGATCCCGACGCTCCCACACGCTGAAAGTGGCCCTGAAGTTCCCCCCAAGGAAGAGTGCTCAGAAGCGGCCTGCGTCTGGGCCCAGCCCAGCCACCAAAGACCCTGACTCTGATGCTGAGGATGATTTCTTGACCAAGAGAGCTCTGAACGTCAAGGAGAACAAAGCCATGGTAAGTGCTGACTGCTTTGGGTAAACCGGTATAGTTTTGAAGTGATTAATAGCTGTGACTGATTTTCACTTTTTTTTTTTTTTTTATTGTTCCCTCTAAGCTTGCAAAATTAATGGCTGAGCTCAACAAAGTCCCAGGGCTGTTTCCCAAAAGAGCTTCCCTACCCATGACCAATACGGTAAGTTGAATATTAATAGCACCCTCTGAAATTATACACAAAATCATACACATTTAGCCATTTTTCATACACATTTAGCCATACACACTTAATCCATGTTTGTGCCTAAAAGTTCTTGCCATGAGTTGTTGCTGACTAGTGTTCTCGTCTCCCCTCAGCCTCGACGTGTCCCACGTCACTCTTTGGGGGGGCCGACCAGGAAGAACCCTGAGCGGACCTCACGCATCCACACACGCTCACGGTCACAGGTGGATGGCCCACCCAGCCCTGTGTCTGACGATGATCCCGAGGACAAGTTCAGCCTGGTGCGCAAGAGTCGCAACTACGAAGAGGTGGACGAGCCGGTATGTGATCTTTGTCCACTCTGCCCTTTGTGAATGTGTAGTTGATAAATCGCTCACTCATTACTAGTTTCGAACATGTAGCCTGTACTAGTGTGGTAATAGTTGGGAAATTGTGCTGGACGTGATCATTACCTGTTTAAGTCAAGTCTTGGATTTGGATAGCTGTTATGCAGGGCTGTTGATTATTTCCATTTTTGTGAGGTATGCTAGATTAAATAATTCCATTTTTGTGAGGTATGCCAGATGAAATAATTGAAACGCTTGATGTGTTCAGAGGGAGCCGCGGAGGAGAAGCTATAATGGAATCATGGCCATCCCACACACGGTCAGGCCGGTGGAGGAGATCACCGAGGCTGAGCTGGACAACATCTGCAACAACGTTCGGGAGAAGGTCTACAGTAGCTCCATGGTGGGTCCTCTGCTCTCTGCTATGTGTCTCGTTGTTGATCGTAGACTTCAAAGTGTTATTGATATTACAACCAAATGTGACCAAGATTATTTGACCAATCATAAATTATTTTCCCACTAATCCTCCTCAGGGTTCCACTTGCCACCAGTGTCGGCAGAAAACTACGGACACCAAGACCAACTGCCGTAACCCTGAGTGCGTGGGTGTGAGGGGTCAGTTCTGTGGGCCTTGCCTCCGCAACCGCTATGGGGAGGAAGTCCGTAATGCCCTGTTGGACCCAGTGAGTACAACAGCCCATGCAGTGTCACAACCTCTTTAGCTAGCGTCTCCCATCAGTCTTGCCATGTGAACTGTGGGCATGCGGACTTATCTGGTTTTCCCATCATAGGAGTGGCTGTGCCCGCCATGCAGAGGAATCTGCAACTGCAGTTTCTGCAGAGCGCGCGAGGGACGCTGCGCCACAGGTGTACTGGTCTACCTGGCCAAGTATCATGGCTATGACAATGTCCATGCCTACTTGAAAAGGTAAGGTGACTTGTCATCGACACATTACTTACGCTTACCTTCCCTTGAACTTACTTTCTAAAAAACAAAATGTTGTCGACAATGTTTTTGAACCGTTTATCTCTGTCTTGCAGCCTGAGAAAAGAGTTGGAGGAAGAGGAAAGCAAGTAAATGATGGATGTCTGCCTGCTGAGTCTAGATACAGTTCTCTATCAGTTCTTAACCATTCTGCATGCTCAGTTAAAGAAGACAAAAAGAATCACCCACTGATTTGTCTTAACAGTGTGCAAGTTGCACAGTGTAGACTGTTGAAAATGGCCTACCATGAAATGTTTTTTAACTTACATTGTTATAAATGTATAAAGTTGTCAAAGAATGAAAAAGACTAGCCCCAGGGAAAGTGGTAACAGTCTGCTTTTGTACCTTTTTTAATTCCCTTTTGACAATACTGTCTTAGGGTTAAGTTTGTAACAAGCATTAAAAAAGAAAGAATACCTAAGAGATCGTAAACTGTACTTTTAAAGCAATCTGATATGGACATGTTTTTAAAAATGTTTTAACATGTTAGTACTGTTCTTGTAAAACACAGGTTCACTGTGTTTTTTTTTCTTCTTTCTGTTCATAAAACATTTCTCGTTGCCAACGTTCCTCTGTTGAGTAGTCCCCCCCTCCTGCTGCCCCTGAGGTGCTCAGGGTGGAGAGGGCATCGTGAGTCTGGACCATTACCCTTTCCTTCTAGTGCCGAGAGGAGCCGCGTGATATACGACAGCGCCTGCTTGAATCCTTCATTAGATAACTGTCACTAATGGTGTGGAAACAATTAGCAGTTCTCTAATGGGAATCTCGTACCTGTAAATCATTTTTTCCTATTAAAGCACTTTTGCTCTCCTCCTCTGCTCTGATCTCTCCCTGTTTCCATTTCCAGTGGTGCTTTTCAGCACAAATAGTCCTGTTCAACTAGGTGTCACTCATGTGCCAATGGCAAAACTGCCTCAGAGAGGGTTTGCTCAAGTATGGACATTATGTCCATTTGGGTGTTGGGATTGCATGTTAATGTGCTCAACCTAGACCAGATGTCATGGAGGATACCTGGCTCTTATTGATGTTTTACCCTTGAGAAAATGCATAGCGTTTGACCTGCGTAATTACAGCTGTCCCTGCATCAACCAACATGTCAAGTTATGACGACTCACGGTAATAATGCTTAAAGGTTAAACGCGACAGCACGATTATGGGCTCACAACATTATGTTCATTATTGCTTATCTTATTGACAACATACAGTTTTTTTCAATATGCCTATTAGGTTAGGCTATATTCTATTTCTAAGTAGCCTGTCTTAATTATTGGCACTTTTATTTTATATCTATGGAGGCAGGGTATTGTCGAATTCATATTTGCAGTCTACCACTGGTGTGTTGGTGTGAATTTATACTTGTCAACGTTATCTGCCCTTCATGCCTGTGACAGACTGCACGGTGATAAAAAAGAGTTAACTCCTATTATTTTGCAATGTGAATCTTTTTAGTTCTGTGGGAAGCGAATGCTTCAAAAACTATTATTTGCATAATAAAGATGCACTTGAAAATACTGGTATTAAATACCAATGATCATCCACTTTGGGATGATGAATATTTAGGGAAATAATTGTTTACGACGCTCAAGCATCGAGCTGATCTGGTAATCAGGCTATGAAATACAATATTTATTCATTAGAGCGGATTTAATGAGGCCTTGCGGCGCTAATTATGAAAACCACTGTAGCAGTAAATGAGTAGCGCATGGCGACGGGAGGCCGGGTACCTGTTAGGAGGGACTGGGGCTGGAGAGCTCGACGAGCCCTGCCTGGCTGAGCAGCACCGGGCCCGTGGGTCAGCCCAGCCAGCGTTGATCCCGATACGCTGTAATTAGACCGCTGCCGCTCGCGTCGCCCCACTGCTGCGGGGAAACACCAGTAGAAACAAGAGCAGGTGCGAGTAGCGCGTTGCAGCTACGCGGAGGGTCTTATCGCCCACATCTGGGCTGCTCAGGTGACTGGAAGTCCCCCTCTGAGTGTTTTGTCACAGAAATGGGATGTTTTTAAGATGGAGGTAGGCTATATTGGGATGGTGCGCATAAAACATCAGTGGTTTGTTATTCTTTCTGCTTTGTTCTGGTTTTGCGTAGCCTAATAGAAATAGCAATGCAATAGTGATGCAGAATTGAGCCTAATACTGATGTTGTAGGCCTACCTAAATAACCTAACAAGCTCTTTGTCACAAAATAGGCTTAGTCAAACATTTGAAAGGAGGGGGCGCTATACTTTTCAAAAAGGGTACTAACATTTTTTTTATTCTGCAATCAGACTCAAAAGTTTTCAGAAGACAAACAATCACTGGTCTTGACCCTGTTATGTTGCACACAGGAGGTAGGCCTATGTGGCATTGAGTCTCATGACACGCTCCTTACCTGCTCTGAGGGCTGATGGGAACGGCTTCGTCCTGGTGTCAGGGGCATTATCAAAGAAAGAGGCTGCCCGCAGTTGTTCCATCTCCAAGGAAATTGCCAACTCACCCTAACAAAGGAAGGCATAAGTGCACTCACTCATTGCTGGCCGTCAATAGGAGCGTGCATGATAAGATGACGTTATAAATAGTGACATTTCTGCACAAGAGTGGCAGAGAACATGAAGCATTTGAGCTCGAGACTGCTGTTTTGTGTGTATGCTTCTGCATCTGTTCCCTTGAATCTGTGAAACACTTACCGGATTGGAGAGCCAGATGCGCACTAGGATGTTCACAGTATTGGACTATGGACCCATTGCTATTAGTTAGCCTATTATAGGCTAACTATTCTAATAGGTCTAATATTACTGTATATGATCAGCAACACATGGTTAATTAAAAAAAGAATGAGCTCATTGTTATTATTATTATTTACTCTGTTTTGGAGAATGCTGCTGCTACTTCACAAAACTATACTGCCCCCTCCGGAAGAGACCTGAAGGGGGAGCTCTAATACAGGCGACTTCTCCAGCAGTTGCTTAGAGTCTGCAGCTCAAGGCAGTAATCCACAAATCAACAAGCTTGTCTCACAAAGGCTATGAAGTTTCAAGCAAGCACTATTTGTCACTTTTTAAATGCAAACTATATACCAACCTTTGAAAGCATCCCCCTCTCTCTCTCTCTCTCACTCACCCTCTCTCTCTCTCTCTCTCTCTCTCTCTCTCTCTCTCTTCTACATGTCCATCCCGAAGAAGCAGGAGAAAAAGATGTATAGGGTAAAGAATTCTCATTTGACAGCAGTGGCAGTCTCTCTCTCTCTGTGACATCTTCCTCCGTGCCAAGGCTGCATTCACTGATCAGTCAGAAGCAGGCCGGCACACTGGAACCAGCCCATAAGCTACAGACTGTGCTGAAGTCTATTGAACTGCACTGATGAAAAGATTGGAAGATTTTCAACAACCTGTGATGTACTGAATTTTATGTACAAGAAAACTGCTATATTACTGTCCTTTGTACGAAGA
This sequence comes from Alosa sapidissima, assembly GCF_018492685.1. NCBI lineage: Eukaryota > Metazoa > Chordata > Actinopteri > Clupeiformes > Clupeidae > Alosa > Alosa sapidissima. The sequence goes on along the minus strand of NC_055958.1, from coordinate 19,180,651 downwards.
TCTTACGTCTCTATTCCAGCATAATGTGTTACAGTCTAAATTTACACATAAATGGCTATACAAAGACATGTCAACAGTATCACATTTCTCTTCCACTTTCTTGTGATATTTCATTTTTCAAATGATTTATATTTAACATATTATATTTTAAAAGCACATTGTGTACACTAGCTGTACCTTATTAATACATTTTATTAATGCTCCTTTTTTGTTTTGTTGATGTTATGGCCAGACAGTGTTAATTTATAGGCAAAATATTGATTTGCTAATATGAAGCACCGTTACCCTTATATTGACTGTAGCCTATTTACTGTCAAATTTATGAGAATACACCCCAGGCTAATAGCAGATCTAATAATTTCCCAGTTTTGCTACTATAATAATTGTAATTTCATGATTATTATTTTATTTCTGACATTTTTTTTTTTTTTTTTTTACACAGTTGGCCTTTAAAATCCAGATGAGTCCGTGGGCAGAGAACAGCAGGAGTGATGAGTGGGAGAGTGGACCAGCCCAGCCTCTTCACTGTTCCTCGTCTCAATGGCCTCTTCATCACTCAGATCAGCCGCCCATTTACATGCCCTGTTCACTGGGCAGATGTTGTAGTCGGAAGCGAGTTGCAGGACGGGCAGTGTGTATGTGTATGTGTGTGTGTGTGTGTGTGTGTGCGGCTGGGCTACTGATAGAGACAGACTGGCGCCTGCCTATGATGACAGTATCGCTGGCGTGTTTCAGCAGGCTCAGGGCGGTGAGAAACTCTGTGGCTCTGCCCGACTCCCAGCAGAGGAAGATGGGAGTGCGTGCCCAACACTCCCTGACCCCGCTGAGTGGTTGTGGGGGAGGGTAATTACGATGCTGAGGAGGGCAAGGCTCTAATATGTACATTTAATCTCACCACAAGAGAGGACTGCTACATTGAATTGATTTTTATTGAGATGGTACATTACAGAAGAGAAGCTCCAACTGCAGTGATGTGGTGGTGCTTGTGTGCTTCATTAATTTTTACCTCATTAACAGACTCTCGCACTCTCTCCTCAGAACCTACAATACACAATTCCTCGCTGCTCGTTATCTCTGGGCTTCACTGAGGAGCCCTTCACTGTAAGCTAGTCTGATGCAACTTTGTTGACATCCAATGTCATATATCTGAACCAAATATCAATTTTTAAAACCAATCGACAGTAACTAATTACAGTGAATACCTTCTAATTGTATGGAAATCACTCCATGAGATAGGCAATAGAGGACACATATTTGAAATCCAAGAAATCAACGCTTTTGAACAATAGTGTAAGAGGAGGTTGAAATATCCACAGTATCTAAAACAACAAACTCAATCTATAACTATATATATATAGTCATAGAAATATTATATATATTGCCTGATGTGCGATATTAACTTGGTATTCATGTTAATTTGCTCAATTTATGAGGTGGTTACGTGTCAGTTTTCGAGTGCTGCATTTTGTTGACAACAGCAGATACATTTTTAATGCAAGACCCTGTCATTGTTATCCAGTGTAATGTACTTCAATTGTCCCAGCTTCCTTTGTTTAAAAAAGGGTCAAGTCAAGTGTGGTATTGCCAGAAGAGACTCAGCTTTCTCTCAGCAACTCAGCAGAAATGTGGGGCGGAGGAAATCAAATCACCAGTATCTGTCTACCTTAATTCTATTCATTATTACAGGAGGTGGGATCACCTTACCTATCACTTGCAGTATGTCAGAGAGACTACTCTGCACTCTCTCTCCTTCTCTCTCCACACCTTTGTGACCATGACCCAACTGTGACCTTTGACTTAGTCCTTCATCCTCAGAATAACTGAACCTGACCTGTGAACTATGGGTGTCACAAAGATCAAATGTTAAATAACTACCATGTAACAGATGACATCAGTGATCTACTAACATCTACTACAGCGGTAGCAGGGAATAACAGCAGAATGAAACAGTGGTTGTGGGACAAAGTGCCATAGAAATGCTCCTGCGTGCTTTCTCTATGATGGTACACAAACAGAACTGAATGTAATACCGTTCGGACTAAGGCTTCAGAACATGTTTCCAATTGTTTAAGCAGTGTGACAATTATGTTCGGCAGAACAACGTCATTGAGGCTCACAACAATGAGGATGGATGACAAGAAACGCTATTCAAACGTTTAAAGAGACCACTCCAAAGTAAAACAAAGACCAAAAAAAAAAAGAAAAAGAAAAAGATGAGCTGAAGGAAAATTAGCATGGGAGAGCTCTTTGTAATCTTCAGATTACACCCACCACTCAGACACTACACATGCTCAGCTCCGTTATTGTGAAACAACAGAGGAGACAAGAGCTGCTGTTTTTTATTATGGCTCCTTAATCAAATAAGCATTGCCTTCTATTGTGGGAATTTTTAACAAATTTTGTTCCCAGATGGTGAATCAGACTAATTTGGGATTAAAAGACTCATTTAAAAAGAAGACTAGTATAAACTCACATCCCAGGAAACGAGACAGACAAAAAAGAAAAAGAAAAACAATGACACACACAACAAGCAGTGAATACCGTCATTCTTGTAATACAGTTAAGTCAGAAACACTGTAAGTGCAAATGTTGGAAATCTACAGTGGTATTTCGCAGAAAAAAACTAACTGTTGTATGCTATTTTAGAGAAGACTGATGACAGTACAATCCAGGTGGCATATACTATTGATTTTTCTCTCTAAAGTGTTTTTGGGTGCTCTATTACTGGGACCCCCAAGTGTCTCTGCCTGTGGCCAGATGGAGTGTCACCATCCTTTACAAACACATCTATAACTATGGCAACACTCATCTCAACATCAGCTCAGGGAACAACACAGCCAAACACTCAACATATTTAAAGCAATGTACTGCTGGAAATCTCAGGAGCATTGACTTGTTTAAAAGCCCTGAAATCTCCCACAGCTATGATCATTTAAATAATACATTAACATTTGTGCAAAAAAGTGTAATTGCAAAATATTAAATTAAACCCTGGAGCTTGGTTCCTTAACCAAACATGCTTTGGCTGGTTAGCTCTCCACACAGAGGAAATGTCTGGCATGCAGATTAATTTTTTCTCCATTCTCTCCCTCTCTCTCTCGCTCCCTCTCTCTAGAGTCAGACGCAAGAAAACAATTAGGCGTCTGAAACACATTTCACAGTGTACCTCTTGACACAGTTTCACACATCATAGGGGCAATTGTGTGAAAAGAGGGATATGAGACAAAGTCATTATTTCCAATGCCTTGGAAAAGGCGGCATTGTCATTTCCACGATTTTGAAACATTTCAATTAGGACGGTGATAAGGATAATAAACATAATGGCGTTAAGACCTCCACTGTTGTCTTCAGCTCGTCCTTGTCAGGGCGATAACTGCCTGCAGGCCAGAGGTGGCAGGCCGCCTGGGCATTCAAAGAGACACGTTTGGTGTGGTGCCATCTTCATAACCCCCTCCCCTAGCGTGCACACGCGCACACACGCACACACACACACACACACACACACACACACACACACACACACACACACACACGCACACTCACCTCTAAATGCTTTCTTCAGCCATCAACCCTTTCAAAACAAGGTGAAGTTGGCAAAGTTGCTCGGCAGCAATGATCAAACAGAGTCCCGTTGCTTCTGCTGCAGGGTGACAGGGCCAGTGGATACAGATCAGCTTTAATTGTGGCAGGCCTCTGCGCCACTGTCTGTCAATCAGAGTCTTTGAATTGGGGGGAAATTTGCTCTGTTCACTCTGTTAAATGATGTATCCAATTAAACACGTTAGAATTCATGATCTTCAGTCAAGGTTAAATGAAAGCAGTTACTCCTGTCAGTAAGGTGATTAAATACTGGCTACATCAGGCACATTCTGAGCAAAATTAAAATTTGGGTCTAAAGCATGGATCTTTATTCATTATCCTGCCGACTTGCTGTATAAATGCCCTGCACATTTGCTGTTAATCACCATGTTCATTTTAAAACTTGCTTTAGTCTTACATTAAAAGGCATTCCCTTCCTCAAATCAGTGTTTTACATATTCACAGAGGAGGGAACAGAGGAGAATTCTGCTGGTGTTCAAAGGCTTCTTGCAGCAAGCCGGGGGAAAGAGTGTTTTGTGTTGATTATGCAGGAGATGCTTTTCGTTTAATTTATGTCAGGTAAATGTTTTGGGGTGCCACCTAAGCACTACACTGTATATATGTGCTATTTTTGCACATTTTTTTATCCAACATATTTTACAATTGAACAATGACATGTCTACGTGTTAAAGATGTTTGACATTTCCAGTGTCTTATTGCTGAACTGGCACTAAGAACATCTGAACATCTGACATCCGAAACTTCACCAACACAAAACAAAACATATGCATATCATCATGCTTTTTATGTGCATGCATATGTTCACTGCACATACTCAAGTAGTGTGACCCATACAGTGTGTATGTGTTCAGAGAGGACAGTGAATCCACCTGGTCAGAGAAATGTATTAAACTTTCTTGAAAGTTGTGGACCGTCATTGTCTAAATATTAATATTTATTGGGAAAGTGAAAAAAAAAAACACTGAACACAGAAAAGTGACAAAAATGAACAATTATGCCACATAACAGGTATTAATTTGGCCCAGCAAAGATGAATTGTTTGTCATGGCATTAATATGCACAGGCGTTGAGGGGTACGTTTCCTATTTACCTGTGATGAATGTGACGATGGTGGAGGAGAGCACAATGAGTAATGACCAGTGGTGCTGGAGTGGTGCTGCTGCCCTCTGGGGAGAGAGAGGGCCAACGCCTGCATTTCACACATGACATGACATCCACCATCTCCTCTCCTCTCCGAGCGTCTCAGACAGAACTCGCAGGCTGGAGCTACAGCTCACCTCAGCTGCTAATGAGATAATGGTGGCGTTACAGTCACTGGTTAAATAGGTTTGGACCCCCCACACACACACACACAGAAAAAAAAGTGCTTGGGGTGGGGACGAAAATAAGTGGCTGAAGTTGTTCAAAGGCATTATCAGGAAGTCCTCCTCCTAAACTGCCCAAAAACATGGGGCGGTGTGGAGGTACAGCAAGAGAGGACAAATGATGGTGTTTGCAGCACCTGACAGATGACATGGCGGATTGGGGAAATGGAGGCTTTTTAAGAAAGGGCAGGTCATGGAGGAACTAAAACAGGACGGCTACACACTTCCACAACGAGGACAGAGCCAAGTGTAAGTGTGAGACCGCGGGCGGAGGAGATCCAGAATTTGGCACATTTTTTAAAGAGCACCCCAGTGACTGCTCTTCCCCTCTACGGCCCCTCGGAGGTCCTCCCGCCGAATTCCGACTCTATTTTGACACATTGTCACTGGAATTATGGCCCGATGCCTGCAATTTGTCTTTGCTCAAGGGTGCAATATCCATAAATAAGATTGTGGATAACACTGGGCTTGCACTCCCTGCGCTTGCCAAACAACAAACTCCCACCGTAGGAAACCCTGTGGACTCTGGCGCAGGGTGGGTCATCAACCGCAGTGGGTCTCATTTAAACAAGTCTGAGGAAAGCAGGAAATAAATAAGGCCCCTGGCTCTGAGCCCTTTAATGTATTCAATTAACTGGGGTCCCTCTGGAGAAGGCCGCGGCACACGCTGGCATAAAGGGAGAATATCGCCTGGAGATGAATACACTGAATGCGCTCATTCCGACGAGCGTGATTGGAAATGTGCCTCAACAGGTACTCTTTTAATTGAACGTGCATTGATCAGACTTGGAGCAGACTTTTGTCACTTTTGAAAGAAAGTAGGAGGGGAAAGGGGGGTATGCTTACTCCTGAATGAAGAAGCGGAAAGTTCCTGAGCGTATATTCCATTTTGTTTACCAAGTCATTTTGGGAGCTGAAAGGAAGCCTGGGGTAATTTCTATATTTCAGCGGTGGTGTGAGCTGCCACAAAAGTATAAAAGAACTGCCACATCTCCACATATATCAAATTAAATGGGGAAAATGGAATCAGCTCTGTAGATTATCTAAAATTACATAGCGAGTGTGAAAACAGAAATGCAGTAAAGCTATTTCTGAAACTAGGTAAACTTTTTTTATATACCCAATGCATTTCCAAGGGGATAAATGAATTTGATTAAATATTGTATGCACCTAAGAAAAAATGCACCCTAAAAAGAGTTCCTCAAAGTTCAAACTAGGCAAGATAGGTAGACTGGGAAACATAATTCTTTCGTCTAAGAATCTGAAATGTCTATGAAGAATTAATCTAGCAATTCTTTGTGCTAATTTCCCAGCAGTCCCATTGTGTTTCAAAACCCCACAGAATTTATTTCTATTAAAATGATTCTCTTATTACATCGCCTACATTCACCCTTTGCTGCTTCATTTTTTCCATAACAAATCAACTTAATCAAGCTCATTAAGTGTCATTATTAGCCATTTATTGTTATCTTTCCCAGTGCACTCCTGACAGGCGCTCCCCGCCTACCCCTGACACCGTGGGCCTCAGTGGTCCTCAGCACTGCATACACACACACACACACACACGCAGTCGCGCACAAGCCCACACACACACACACACACACACACACACACACACGGACGCACGCATACACACACACACACACGGACGCACGCATACACACACACACATGCGCACATGCACGCACGCGCGCGCGCACACACACACACACACACACACACACACGCACACACACACACGCGCGCACACACACACACCAAATATGATACATGCTTCAATGACACAAGCTCACTCTTAGAAAATATATACATGCACAACATGCCATTTGCCTCTTTGTTTTGCACCGATTCAATGAGACTGAATTGCTCATGCTAACAAAGACTGCAAATCACCTCTGCAGTCCAAGTGCCTCACACAGAAAATAAATCTCCATCCGCTGAGCTTAATCAAGGACAGAACTTTGCGAGTATTCTCTCTGATGCAGGTGCAGGATCCCTAGTGCTTCCACCAGCAAAAAACCCAAACAAAACAAACAAAAACAAATGACCATAAACACAACAGAGAGAACCCATCCTCCCAGCTGTCAGAGTGATGGACAGGCCTAAGGAGGGGATCCTGCCCCATCGTTACACACCTAGCAACTCACAATAGCCCTGCAGGACCCTGTCTCTGGACTGGGGGAGGTGAGGGGGGTTGAGCGGGGTGATGGGGGGAAAGCGGGAGGAGGGTAAAAGTTTGCCCCACTGCTGGGGTTATTAAGTTTGTCTCCAGGACACAGTCGGATGCACCAGCGCTCGTCCTGGCGTGTGGGGGAGATGCTCATCAGTTCAGGGCTGACTGATGACAGAGCTTCCTGAAGCCCTGCTAGAATTAGGCCTCAGCCTTATCAAAGGACCCAAACTGGCTGCTAATTAGACTCATTTCCTCCCTCATGAATTATTTATCCCCCATTGTAAGCCGTCGCCCGGCAATGGCAACGCATCCTGCCGCACGTTGCTTTCACATATGCGCATGCTGCCGCCTCGACTTTTATAAAGTCTTCCTCACTGGCTTAGCACAGCCCAGAGCTGGAGAGGGGGTGCCAACAAGCTTTTAAAACTGAATGGGGGAATTTTCTCCACAATGAACACAGTTTCTGACAGAGAGAGAGAGAGAGAGAGAGAGAGAGAACAGCCCTAAATTAACACATGTGAATCTGTGCCCCAGTAAATGTTTTGCCAGTGTTGTTTACAAACACTGATTACAATATGAAGAGTTTGTGTGACATTAACAGTTTAACTGAAAATACCAACTGGTATTGTTTATCTTAATGTTAAAGAGAAACAGACAATTTTTATATTCTTGCGTGAACAACTATCCTGTCTATGTACTGCTTTACCATCTTAAAGACCTATATATGTTTGTATTTTATGATACAGAGATATGAGGGACTCTCTCTCCTTGATAAAACTGCCATATGTAATATCATAGTTGTCTTGGCTTAGATGGTTGAATGGAAGTCAAGGAATCTGAAAGTATTTGTTTTGATAAATCAGAGTACCTGATTGGACATTTGCATTTAAGTTTTATATATTTTTAGTTATTTTAGTTTAGTTTATATATGGCTGGTTAATTGCATAGAATAAGGGCACTTTAAATGTGTGGCTTAATTACATTACTATCTTTAAGACAGACATATTCAGTCACCATATAGCATCATGGGGGAGATGCTGATTAGAGAGATAATTCTCCTTCATTAGCAAGTTGCAGAAACCAGGGAGACCAGAGAGAGGATGACGTAAACTTCAGAAAATCAGTCAGGTGTACAGAAATGCACACATTGCTGAACCTCTTTGTGATTTAAAACATTTAGATGATATATCAGAGGCTTACTTCCTGTGAATGGTTCTCTGCATGGCAAGAACATAAACAGCTGCAATTGACTGATTCAAAACTATGCTGCTATTCTCTACAAATTCGGTGCAATTATATTGCAGCAGTCCAATGTACAGTATCTCTGCACGGTGCCACAAGTAGATTGCCTGCCATTTTCTGTCCAGGTCTATTTACAAATCAGATGAAAAGCCGGGGTATTCAAATACACTTCAAGGCCAGTGTGTTTCAGAATATGAAAGTTTAATCAGACTTTCATTGCACTGGTTTAAAAGTATCTTAAACAAGCAAAAGCTCTGCACTCCACAATAATACTTTTTTTTAAAAGTCTTTTGTGTGGCTTTTCCACACGAACAATAGCAAATTATATCAGGGTAAGGAATCTTTTATAATGAATCGCACATTTGCTGATTGCAAATAATTGCTTTAAGCTGCTTATTTTCCTTGGGTCGCTGAAGGTGACTCCAGTGTAACTAATATGAAGATTTGATCCCTTACCCTCGCTGATGAGGCCTATTCACAGCTCGACTGACCTGCACCCCCTGCCTACCCCCACCACTTCACTGTGATGAGGAGTGTGTTTGTGAAAGTTTGAAGCGAGGTGTGATTATATCAGACCCCCCCCCCCCCCCCACACACACACACACACACCCACACCTCAACCCTTAACATCCCACCATCACCTCCGACCACCTCCACCCACTCACCTGCGGCAGCCAGGCAGGAGAGGAGAATGGCGAGTGTTCTCTCGAGCAGCAGTGGCCATCAGTGTGGAAGGGCTCTGACACCGCATGATTCAATCCAGACTCCGTGGAGGTGAGGGCCACAGTATAGAGGAAACGAGGGCTTAATGGATATAGGAACCTTTCGCCCAAAGAGAACCTTTTGAAAGTTGTTAAACTGCACACAGGAGAAATACAGTAGTGCATCAACATTGTTACTCAGTTCTGCACATACGGTATCATGTTTGCCATGTACCTTCTAATTGTCAATTCACTCCTTATTGAACACATATTCTAACTGTCTTAGAACTAAATGTATCCTCCAAGGACTTTGATGTAGGAAAAAATATGTCTACTATCTATATGAAGAGGTTTCACTTTATGGTTGACTGGTGAGGGGCTAAAAATGAGAGCTCAGTGAGAGTAAAAAAAACTCCCAATTACACACACACTGTATTGTGTTTGCAATATACCAGGGTGCCAAAGATGTTTTTGACGTTTGTGGCTTTCCCTTGCTGGAAACATCTGTTTATCATACTTGGGCAGGATTGGGCATTCAACATTCAATCATTAAAAAACAAAAACCATTTTGAGTCAATTGTCCATGTGTCCTAGCCAAAAAACAAATGCTCTTTGTTATAAAAAAAAAAAACAATTTGAAAGACAATTCTGATATTTCTTCTTTCAAACACTGACCGTGTCAGTTGTCTGTGCTCTGTTCCACTGTTAACTATTCAGAACTGCATTAAAAGATGGACACAGTTTATTTACAGTGTTTTGAGCCAGGATGAAAAACACACGTAGCCAAAGCATTGGACACATTGTTCCGAATAGAAAAGGAATGTCCTGGGAAATCATCAAAGGAGCAACAACAAAAAGAAGCATAAATTTAAAATGGATTCTTCTGTAATTACTTCAGGGTATCCAAAATTCTCCCATGAAATATTTCTGAGGCTGCCATGTCTGGCTTTCAGGGTTTTTTTTTTTTTTTCCTGATGTGAATATGATGTGGGAGAGCCACGAGAGAAAAAAAAAACAGTGAGAGAATAGACACCTAGCCACTCCGGCTGCCGAACTGGCCCCTGGGGGCCCCACGCCACAGAGCGCCACAGCCAAATAACCCCAGCCACAGCACACCCTCACCCACACGGCCATGGTGCTGACACTGAGCACAGACAGGCAGGCCCGCCACAGCTAGCGCCACATGAAAACAGCCGTGGAGGGCAAGTCACTGCGGCGAGAGGAATTTGATGAATGATGTGAATAATTTCAATAACTATGATTCGGCAAGTCCTGCAAAGCAGGGCTCTTCTGTTTGTTTCTGTTTCTTTTTAAAGCAGAATTGACTTGTTCGGGGATGACCAGGCAGATGGGTTTTTTTTTGGAGTTGTCTTTCTCATGCATGCTCATGAATGTTGCAGTGAGGCATGTCTGGTTTTGTTAGAATGTTATTTTTTGGGGTACATGTTTTTCTTTCTTTTTTTTTTTAAAGATCTCTTGAGATGGTCTAGGGAGGTGTTATCATGCATGAAGATTTACTATCAAATTATGAAAAAGAAAATCTGAGTAATTACTGATTATTTGTAAACCATTTAACATACACTTAATGGAATAATTTTGAAATAAGGAAGGGGTTCATCTTTAATTCATATTTGTAAAGTTGCACAGGTCCGCGTCGTTCTTGTGGACGGCACGTGTGTTTAATTCAGAGAAGCGCCAGATCTGATGTGATTAAAATAATGAGCGGAACTAAAAGTGGGGGAAGATGGGAAGGAGAGAAGAAAAAAATCAGAGGAAAGAAAGTTTTTGCAGTTCATGTACAGTTCATGCATATTCTCATCAGGAACCTGCGCTTATTAGCCAGCCAATGGGGAACAGGCTCTGCAGCAGCATGCAATTAGGTGTCTCCATGCAGAACGAGCACTCAGGTCAGCTCTAATGGGCAGCCCGCTAATAAAGGTTGGTAGGCCAGCAGGAGGGGAGGTGAGTCACCCCGCGCAGCAGCCCCCGGTGAGACGCCGAGGACGCCGAGGGCCACTCACCGCCATCACCGCCTGCCTGCCGCCCGCCGGCCTCGTCAGGCTACGGCACAATGTGCTTATTGCACCCTTTCAGCTCATACAAAACAAAAGCCTTTAGCCTGCGGTGGCCAGGGTCAGAGAGGACGCCATAATGGATAGAAGTGTGTTGTGGAATGACGCAGGCTAGTGCGGTTTAGCCGTCAATGATGGCTATCAATCAAGAATTCTTGTGGAAAAGAGTGTTCAGGAATATGTTTTACAATGTGGATCTGTTTTGGGATTCAATGAAAGGGCCGTGACTGAGGTATTGTACTTACAACAACACATTTATCGATTCACAAGTAATTAATTCACTGTTTTTTTAATAGTTAATTTTTGAGAGCATTGAAAATATCATTCTGCATTGCGCATTGGCTTTAGGTCTGAATAATTAACACTCCATCAGCAGTCAGACAGCAGATTCAACTGACAACATGACCTATAGACCTCATTGTCAGTGAGGATCTGCTAATGAAGAAAAATGAAAATATCAATATGGCCTCCGATAAGAATGTGTTGTATGTCAAATGACTCATTGCCCATTGATTCCAACCGGCTAATGGAAAATGTATTCAAAAAGTCAATCGCTAGAATTCAAAGCAAACAAAGAAGATGAGGTCAGTCCATCGAATGGGAGAGAGGAAGTCAATTCCCAGGAGAGGACAGGATTAGTAATAGATCACAGCACAGGGGACACAATATCATCAAAGTTGGGTGGAAAAACACCTGTAAAACATTGTCTCCCCCACGGAACAATATGCTCTGGCTGTTGGAGTCTGTGGGACTACTTTAAAGCCTATTTCCTGAAAGTAGGTGAGCCAAGTAAGAGGAATAAATCCTCCTGGTGAATGTTATTACAGACAATGGGGCCTCATTCTAACACATACACAAACACACACAAAACACCACCAGCAGAAGAGCAATCTGCACAGAGACTCTTTCGCAAACCGTTTATCAGCTTGAAATGCAATTTTATGCATTAATACTCCTCAAACTGCACAGCCCCCTCCCTCCCTCCCTCAGCCACCCAGCACCCTCCCCAAACGTTTTTAGAGCAAAAAGCCCCTGTGCCATATGATTACTAGTCAACTAAACAATCCCCTCTCACCCCCGCCAGCACCACTTCCACTTGCCTGGCCCCAGGCGCCTCGTAGGGCCCCTGCAGGTTTGGGGAAGAGGCTGTCAGGAGTGATGGGTCGGACAGAGGGTGGCCGCCGCTACCGGAGCAGCCAAATCGCGGACTTGGCCGGATGACATTCTTTTGATTTTTAACCATTACAGAGTTTTTATAGAGCCGCAGTCAATTTATTTTATTTATTCTAATGAAGAGCATTAGGAGTGCCGTAGTGTGCCGCGGTGCACATTGATCGCCTCGTTAATCACACTTTGCAGACACTCGCAAATCAAGTTCTAACAGCAAGCACTGAATCAAGGGCAATGAAGCATAAACTCCTTCACAATTTATGATCTTTCAAACTGCATCTTTTCAACCATTAAATTGCAAGATGCCATAAATTTTTATCTCCTCCACTTCAGTCTTGGTATTGATTCTGTCGTGTGAAAAATAGAAAAGTAGTAAATCTAAGCAGTTAGATAGAATTTGAACCTTGTCTTCAGAAAAGAAACCGAATGGCACAAGGAAGGCTGTTAATTTGCCATTGAGAACAAATATCAGGAGTGATAAAATTTAAAGGCCCTCCTGGGGTTTAAATCTGGGTAAGATGAGCTGTAGTCCTCTGCAACCTTGAGCTCCTCTCCAATCTGACATCAGTGCCACTGAAATGCCAAAGCGCATTCTCAAGGCTATTCACATGCCATTTTCAAAAAATGAGGCACTTTACCTGCGGCAGAATTAGGAAGCTCAGCTCTCGGAGCTAATGGAGGTCTGGAGTTCAAAGAAGGAGGCGTCTTAACCACTTCAGGAGAAGGAATTTGTGATGCCATAGTTAAAGAGAAATAAGCAGTAATTAAGTAGCAGAGTCATTCACTGTCTACTAAAACAGCATCACTACAAAGGCCCATGAACTCAGGAGCCAGTACAGGCCACTCCACACAGACCACATCCACACGGACTGTGAAGGAGAGAGTGGATACAGGTCTTAAATTGTGCAACATAATGGTTAAAACAATACCTTACATTTAAATGACAAAAGTAATTTTGTGGCAAAAAAAAAAAAAAACATAACAAGCATTCTCATCAGTAGCCTGCAGCGCTTTAAAACACATGGTATGACAGCTTCTCCCACAAAGCCATTGAGAAGTAGTTCCGTAAGTCTGTAAAACTTTCCCTAACTCCTTAAAGAAGAATTTGCTGTACAGGCTACCGAGAGGCCATTGAATTTAACCCGAAGGCAGCAAAAAGCACTACTTACCTGCACCATACTGTTTTCAGGAATTGGCATAATTGTTTTTAGATTACATCTTACTTGCTCTGAGCAGTAAGGAACACACTTGTCAAACAATATAGCCAGATTAGCTCTTTCTGATTGAGCATGTTGAGTATCTATCCAGCTCATTACATACCTAAGAAAAGAAACAAAAGCACTGTTAAAGTGACTCAATTACGGTGATAAAGAGGAGAGTGACAAAGCCAGCCAGTGGGTTCTAAAAGTGAGACATTAACCCTTTCACACAGCAATCTCTGACACCACTTCAGAATTTAAAGAGAATGAGAGAGTGAGAGAAAAAGAGAGGAAGAGAGAGAGAGAGAGAGGCAGACTGGTGTAAATTGAGCAGGAAATGCCATGCTTGCAAGACAGCTGTTCACCAATGAAGCCAGAGGAAAATACTATATGCTTTACACTTCAGATTCAGGCAGAAGCACAGCATTTTAATCATTTATTTTGAGGCATGCATAAGGCATGCCATGTTTTATATGTGAGAGGAAATGTATGCGTAACCTGTGACCATGTTTTCGCTTGGTATGTAACCCATCCAGTCTGAAACTCGGATGTCATCACAGCTTCAGGTAGGTGAGTGATCATCTCAGGATATCATTACCTCAGAACATGAACTCAATCAGACAGGCGAGAAGCCAGAGAGGAGAATCAATCATACAGAGAGAGAGAGAGAGAGAGAGAGAGAGAGAGAGAGAGAGAGAGAGAGAGAGAGAGAGAGAGAGAGAGAGTGAACTATCCATCATTTAACATAAAACAGCTTCAATTCTATTCATGCCTCTGCTACATTTGACAAGTATACATTTTGTACTTAAAAGGTACTAATGTATTTTTTTCTATTTGGGAGAACAATTATTCTGGAACTGTCTTTTACTGTCATTTAATATCCCAGAAAAGAATGAAGAAAGAAAAATATAGTGTAACCTACCACAAATTTACCACACACAAAAATGTAGTACACCCCCATAGTCTTTCCAGTGTGCAAGGCTCATAATAGCATATCCTACAGACTAAATGCTAGAAGCTACACCTTTCTAAGATTGATTAATGACAACAGGCAAAATTCCAAATTTCCTCCTGTGCGAGCTATTGAACTTTAAGCAGCTCCAAATCGCTCTGCCTCTCAGGAGCATTCAGGCTCCTCTCTGCCACCTCACCTTTGCAGAGGCGCTCAATGCTCCTGCCTCCCTATCGCTGCTCTTGACAAACACAGGAGCCCCCCTCGTGCCAGCAGCCCCTGCTGTGCAGACATTGTAACAAAACCAAGAGAGACATCAGGTGAGGGGAACGTGACAAGTATTCAGCCTTTCATCAGGACTGGCATTTCAGACTCATATATATTCACCGTATCCATCAGCTTCATTGTGGAGATAAACCTCAGCTACATTTGACATATTCACGTCCATTGATGTAGATTTTCAATATTTACACCACAAGCCTCACAGGTGACAGAGAGAAGAAGGGAATTAATTTAAACTCATCAATAAATAAATAAATGTGGCTTTTTAAAACCCCTGTTTGTGTGTCGTCATCTACATAACCACACTGTAGATGTCGTGCAGAGCGAGAGAGAAAAGGGGAGAAAAATAAACGCTATCTGGGAAAAAAAAAAGACGAGAAGAAAATGTAAGCATGGAGGAGGAGGGAAAAGTAGGGGGAAAAAGGAAAACAGGGAAAATATGTTCCGATTCCGTCCACACACACGGCGGTGCTCAGGGAGGGCACATGAGCCATATGCTGGCGTGCGGCAGGCTCTGTGGCGGGCGGTGAAATCACAGCAGTGTGGCAGGAGGCCGGGGAGGACAGGGCTTCTGTCAGGTCAACCACCCAGCAGCCCCACGCCAGGTCACGCTCCACTCCCTGCAGGATGTGTGTGCGTGTATGTGTATGTGTATGTGTGTGTAAGCGTATGTGTATTTGTGTGTGTGTGTGTGTGTGTGTGTGTGTGTGTGCGCGTGTGTGTTTGCATGTATAACATCCGTCTGTTTGCCTCGAGGGAGATGTGTGTGGGTGTGTGTGAGTGTGTGTGTGTGTGTGTGTGTGTGTGTGTGTGTGTGCATGCCATGGCACAGTCAGGACATACCTGGCCTCCCCAGAGTAAGAGAAACCAGGAAGCTAAATTGCGTGTAAGGAAAACAAGCCGTAATAAAAGGCATAAAAACCTGCAAACATTGGACTGATCAGACAATTACAACCCATCTGGCTTGTTAAACTCAATCTGGTAGCCTTACCTGAACACACACATACATACACACAACCCCCCAGCCCCCCCCCCCCCCCCCCCACACACACACCCACACAACACACACTCCCTGTTACTTGTGCTCAGTGATCTTGCATCTGGAGGATGACGGTACAATAAGGTAACCGCACTGTGCCAAGATAAATAATTAGCATAGCGGCTCCGTTGTGGAATGGCTGTGTATAATGAAGTCAGCCCAGCAGAGGCTATTTGGGAGACATGAGACATGGCGGCTGCACAGGCGCCAGCTGAAACGTTGCGATGGCTTGATGTGATGGTGGCTGGCTTCTGAGGCCTCAGCGCGAGTTATCTCTGAGTGAAGGCTTTGAGCTGTGACTGGCTATCGACCTCCACTCACACGGGCCCCAGGGTGCCGGAATCAGCCCGGAGAACCACTGAGCCGTCCTCACAGGGACAGGGACATATATGGTGGAGATATATAGAGCTATCTATACCTTACTGAAATACCATTTGTGCTTGGAGGGTGGGCCTGTAGATTCTATGGCCAGAGAGAGTGGTTTGCCCTTGTGTACATGAAGGTTGTTTTTATCTTGTACAAGCTTGTATCCAAATGTGTAATGAATAGGTTGACATAAAAAATATACCGGTAAGCTGATTTGGAGAAAGTCTAGAATCTGGAGTATGCTTAAAACATCTGATGTCGCTTCACATTACTGTTGTGCTATGGCATCAGGAGTATAATAAATGAGGTCATTATAGTCTTGACAAACCAATCAAACCAAGACCAAATAGCAATATATGCGTACCCACCTATCCCATATACATCTAACTGAGCAAGCAGGTATGATGGTGAAAGTCACCTGTGAGCACCTGTAACACTGCTTAGTTTGTTATGCTCTCTGTTTTCTCAACATCCTTCCCGCTGTTGGCAGCTGGAGAATAATCACAAATAATTACTAATTGACTCTCAATTGGTTTACCCAGGTAAATAAGGGCTAAATGAATAAATAAAGACACAAATAATAAGCAACAATAATTTGTTGGCGGTCAATTATTCATTCTTATAATCAAAACATGCAAATAACCTACACTCATCAGTATGCCATTATAAATCTGTTCTTAGTCAACTGGATGTTTACCATCCTCACAAATGGAAAAAATATATTTTTTCAGAACTCCAGGATTTCCAAATGTGTTTCAAGGCATTTTTAAACACTCATCACAGATTATAAAGTAGCACTTTGCAGGCATGGTGTTATGGGATTATACCTTCTTCTGCTCCTGAAAGCCACCTGGAAGAGATACACAACCACAGACAACAAATACACACCAGTGATGCACATGCTGATGTTCAAACTCACCCCCCCAGCGTGCAGTATACTGAAGTAAACCCGCCTGTCCCCACCCCAGCGTACAGTATACTGAAGTAAACCCGCCTGTCCCCACCCCAGCGTACAGTATACTGAAGTAAACCCGCCTGTCCCCACCCCAGCGTGCAGTATACTGAAGTAAACCCGCCTGTCAATGTCAAAAAGAGGTGCAAATGTATGGGCCAGCATCTATAGGGCGCACAGCAACAGAAAGCTTTAGCAAGTCTCTCTCAAAGAGACTAAATTATAGTAGATCATGTCCAGATCACTTTATCACTATATATAAGTGAGATGTGTGCGTATTTTAAAAGGCCACGATGGAGCCCAATCTGAGCGGCGTGCGAGAGCATCAGAGCCATGCGGCGCCGATCGGCGCGGTGCGTTGCGTGGAGTCTCGCCCGCGGGGCAGTAACGGTGAGAATAATTGTGTGATGACAATTTCGCTGAACACTCGCATGCCCAGGGGCATTGTGATCATACCTGACAGGTGCTACGGCTCCTGAGGGGGCGCGGGATGTCTTACTGTGGGGGCCCCTGGTCCTCATAAACACCAGGCGCCGAGCACACATCTCGCACAACTCTGCCTCCTCACTCGCCGTGCACCCAGGTTGTGTGTGTAAATTAGATCCATCGTGTTTCCCATAGTAAGGAGGACTGGTACGCAGGTGTTGCGGGTCTCGCCTAAGAGGACGGCGCGCGAGAGCTCAAACAAGGGGCAACGGGGGGAAAAAAAGTGCCGGAAAATCAAAATATGCTGTCACAAAGTCACTGTAAGTAGCACAAAATGCCCTTTTAACGAGGAAATTATTTTTCCTGGATGCTTTCAGAATGCATTAGTGAGGTAATTGCTCCAACACAATTACCCTCTGAGCAATGAGTTGGGCCAAGCATGTCTCAGGCAGGCCTGTCAATACTCTCAATGTCACGATCTCCTGGTGCCTCCAAATGAGGGTCTCTGTGTGCAGACAATAATGGAACAGTTCAGCTGAGTAATCTACATGAATAAACACATCAGAGATGCCCTATAGGAGTACAAAGCTCTGGTCACTGTTCAGGCAACCCTTAACGGTACAGTTTGTTCTCTGTACATGCAATGCACAATATTTAAGACAATTGTCTTGCCTTGTCATTACATATGGATAGTTTTGACAGGTATTTGAAATGAAGTGCTTTAGGATGGGATAACAGTCACAGCACCTTCTGTTGCAAATGACTCCCACCACCTCATGAATTCATTGGCGCTCCCTCATGCAGAAGCAGGGAGAGGCCATGGTTAAATTATCTCACACAATGTCAGAGGCTGACATCCCGCTCCCACCTCTCTAGCGGAGTCCTGGCCCAGGCCGGCCCACCTCATCACGCTTCAAATGGAGTTGGATGTCTTGACAGAAATCATCTACTCTGATCTCACGCATGCAGCAGTTTCAAATACCTGCACAATCAGACAGTGTTAGGATCCATTTTTCAGAGGACGCCGATGGAGCCTTGTGCTCCGCTGAATGGCTGACATTGTCACACATGCAAGCGCTGAAGAGACTGAACAATAGAAACGGTAAAGAACAAGCTGCCTTCTGTTGCCTACAGATTCAGAGCATATATGCAGCAAAGTCTTTCTGCAAGTCCTCTCTTCACTGCCATTCTCAAGGGGCCGATATTAAAATGCCCACCTTGTCAGTGATCTGATGAGGATCGCCCACATCAGTCTGAAAGGTGACTTGGGAGAGAAATTGTTCCGTGCTCTCATGCTGCTCGAGCTGAGAGCACATTTTTCCAGCATGTTAACAAACATGTAATTTCCATAAACACGTTGTGTAATTGACAGCTTGATTCGGGCCACGGCGGAGCGCTGACAGGCCCTGCTCCACCGTTTTAATGGAAGCAGCTCCGGCACAAGGCCGCTCTGCACCGCACCACACCACACCGCTCCGGGGCATAATGAGTTTCAGATGGCTACGCTCCGATTAGACAGCAGAGAGCCTTGTTGCCAGCCAGACATTGCAATAAAAAGGTGCTCACATAATGAGCTTTATTGAATTGGATAAATGCTATGGTCGTATTTGTGCTCGTATTTGTATGCACTTAATTACAGACTGCCATATATTCTATATGCTACATCTATCTATATGTGTGTGTGTTTGCTATTGTGTATGTGTATCATGTGTATGTGTATGTGTATGTGTATGTGTGTGTGTGTGTATGTGTGTGTATGAGTGTGTGTGTGTGTGTGTGTGTGTGTGTATGTGTGTGTATGTGAATGTGTATGTGTATGTGTATCATGTGTATGTGTATGTGTGTGTGTGTGTATGTGTGTGTGTGTGTACATGTGTATGTGTGTATGTGTATGAGTATGTATATGTGTGTATATGTGTATGTTGTAGATGGGGTAAAAGTCCTGTAATATTTTGTGTCTTGCATCAGTATAGTTTTTAGTAATACACAGGAGAAGATGATTACTTGTGCTATTGATTAGGCAGCAACCAAACCTGTCACTCTTAGCCACATGCACTGCATAACCTCTCACTGCTCCAACTCAATTGTTAAATGTGCAGATAACTTGGTGGAGGTAGGACTCGTATCTAGCAAAAATGACACAACCTATCTGAATGAAGTTGAGATGTTGTCATCGTGGTGTAAAGAAAACATTTTAGAGTTCAATGTCTCCAAAACCAAAGAGTTGGTGATGGACCTCAGGAGGGAAAAGCAGAGTATGCATTATACACCACCAAAAAATCTAAGGCGACCCTGTGGAGAGAGGGAGTAGTTTCGGATACCTTGGAGTTCACATCTTTGAGTATCTGTCATGGACATCACATATCTGCACCTTAGTGAAAAAGCAAACACAGCACCTATCTCACCTCAGTAGGCTGAGACAATTCTAAATATTACCTACATAGCTGCAGACCTTCAATACTGCCACAATAGTGTTTGTTATTTCTGAAAACATGTGGTAGCCTACAGCAATAGTAACTCTCTGAACAAGATGGGTTACACAGCATATATACCAGGCGCTGCCGTTCTAGAACAAATAGAATCACATAGGATGTTCACTACATTTCAAAGGCTACATGAGAAGCACCTCCATTCTCTCAAGGCCAGAAATGAGAAAAGGAAGGACCATCTTCCCCCAGGCGATCGATCGATCGATAGATAGATAGATAGATCGATAGATAGATAGATAGATACTTTATTGATCCCCAAGGGGAAATTCATCCATACGGGCCACGGATGCACTGCCCCACTACTTTCTACTACTATACTCCTATATACTGGGAACCAAGAAAAAAAAGTGTCCAACAATTTATTTTTTGTTGTGATTTCCTTTCTATTTAGGATTAAAAAAACATCTTACAATTTTTTTTATTTATTTTTTATTTTAAATTTTATAGCATGTCCCCTGTGGTGGACAAAAGGACCGTTTTAGTATGAAAAGGTAGCCATAAAAATAGACAAAAATGGACAAATTATGCTTTTAGTGGTATTAAATTAAGGGTAAACTTAACCAAATATAAGGGGAAAGGTTATTTATCCTTCTAGACTACTTTATTTGCCTTTTTGGACAGTTGTATTTTTTTTTCTGGATTGTTCATTTCATTTTCATGTTTTTCTTTCATCTGCGATATTTCATTTTTTAGTCTTAATCTTCCTCGCTATGTTCTTGAGGCACAGGTTCATAGTCCTCATCTCTGTTTCACTCACTCATCACCTGAGAGCTCCAAATCTGACCCCCCCTTATTCATCCTATACAAATGATCTCTTAAATTTCCCAAAAAATCAAAATATTTTGGTCCTGGTGTCCATTATAATGGACATTCACGAAGTCACTATTATTTCAAAATGTAAATAACTTAAAGGAACCGTATGTAAGAAATGTATTTCAATTAATCATAAAATGGCCCTGATATGTCACTAGACTTTAAGAAATCATGTTCATTTCAAATACTTATATCACTGACAACAGTAGTCCGGCCAAGATATTGTCATTTAAAAAGTGAAGTTGCAGCCCTCAACTGATGTTGATTTTGTGTTTTGTCATGTCATGTTGTGTTTTGGCCTGATGCGCCACCCTCTACCTTTCGACTAATCACAAAGTCAGTAGTGTTTCGGCATCTGGGTTGGCAACCTCGAGTCAGGGGGGAGGGGGAGGGGATACACCGCTCTACAGTAATTTGAAAGTGATTGCAGTACCAGTTTTGGCCACAATCTTACATATGGTTCCTTTAACTCAAAATTAATCATATGATTCCTGACATTTTTATTAACAAGACCATATATTGCCATCGTAATGAATGCTTAATAAGAAGACACTATTTGACTTATCTCTCCTCCTTTCATAAAATGTGCTTGTCAACCATTTTTGAGAACAAGAAAGAGGAGGTTCCCAGCAACCCAGCCAATCACATGATATATCATTAGAAAGCCCAGGATGTCCTCTTTAAAATACCACAGGAATTGATAGAATAGCTCAAAGGGGTAAAGGGGTATGCATCTAGAACTTATGTCCACTACAGAGGACATGGGTCTATGGATTCGGTCTCAGGAGGATATCATAATATTTATGTGTTTGTTTTCACTGTTGAGTTGTGTCACAATCCCCATTTCACTGTTTGTCTTATATCTTAGATATTTCTCATACATAATATTTCTCAAAATCCTATATCACCCCAAACAACCAAGCCTATACATTAAAACATCTCAGGGAGTACCACAATCACCATACCCATACTTTACCATACTGATCAACAGCAACAACAAAGCTATGTATTTATGAGCATTTCACTGGGTAGTCAAGTAGGCACCATCTATTGTCTATTTTATTAAATCAGACCCACTACATCTATCCAGAGCGCTCACCACCACTGATGTAGAAATTGGAGTGAAAGGAAGCTGTGGGCACTACTTGTATTTCTACCTTTGCTGACTCAACTGGCTGGCTCTCTCCACAAAAGGAGCACATGCCTACAACTGAGACAGGAGTTATTATGCCAAATCTTAAAAAGGCACTTAAAGCTCAGTGGTCCCACAGTAGTGGGTCCGACGGTGGAAAATGAGCAGGTAAAAAAAGGGGACAAATCTGATAAATGCGTATTGAACAGTGTCTGAGAAAGCTTCAATACATATTTATGGTGACAGGGGTATTTGCAAGTGAATACAAAGGCGGGGGGATTAAACATGACTCTCCATAGAGGGGGTGGTATCATCACTCCCATTCTGGCGTGGGACTCTCTTGTTATCTGATCCATCCCCAAGCGCATTGGTGGCAAACACTGCAGCGTTATCTCTCGCTGGGCCTTTCTGGAGAGTTTACAATTTCTCGCTTCGCTGGAGCCTGAGCCGAGCTTGTTACCGCAACAAAGGGAGAGAGGTGGCCTGGATGAGAGCACAAAGCCGGCCTCACCTCAGAGCGGACACATTTCCCCCAGATAACAGAGGCCTTGTTGGCCAGCGCTGGGGAGAGTGCATGCCTCCGCCGTGTGGAGGGAGTCATGGGAAATTCTGTGAATTCAACTGGACTTGGCCACATTCTAACGGTGATGCTAGAGAGGGACATATACTACAGGATATATAGGGCATCTACGCGGCCACTTAAAGACAGAACAGTGGAGATAAGTCCTTCTCTAAGCTGACCTGATCTCACTTGTCCAACTAAAATATATATATTTTAAAAATCTAAATACCAACAAATTATTCTAAAGACAAACTGCAGCAGGAATTGTATGAGTGAGCAAATGGAAGGAAAAAAAATCCATTTCGGTATTAAAGAAATGACAAGGGAAAAATAAATTCTAAAACACCTTTTGTGTGTAGGCATATCGCTGGACAGCTTCCACACAAGCAGAATGCATAAAGTCTAGCACTGCATCTCTTGTTTTATTGAGGCAGACGATCTGAGATAGGAGCATTATCCCAGTAAGTGTAAATAGGAGTGAGGGCAATTTGACAATACACAGAAATGCTTAGTGTGACAGCATCTGCATTGTTCTCCTGTGAACTGCACGCCACGAATTTCTATTTTCAGTTTTTACTAGCTGCAGTAATTATGCACATTGTTGGTGAGAATAAAGAAAATAAAGTGTATGAATATGTCCTGGTCAATTGGATTCTGTCAGTTCAAGCTGAATTGGGTACACATGCAAGCAGCTTGCCAGCTCGTAATAACGATGCTGTTTGCAGGGAACAATCTCCCCTCTAAACAGCTCATCAACAGCGGATAGAGTCTGTCACCCCCGAGCATAGAGTGACATGTCTTCCGCATCTCTGCCTGTTATTAACATGTCTCTTAAGACAAGCTCAATTATCTGACACTGCCCGTAATTTCCATTCCGTTTCTGGCACAATGTAAAGTTCCTCTCCTTTATTTCAAGCTGCTCATTTGGATGTAGAACATAAGACAAGTGTGGGTGGAGGACAAAACTTGACAAGGAAAACGGATAAAAAAAAGCCTCGAGTCAAAGACATAATCGCATGTCTACTCTACAGTACTTCCCTGGCGAGCTCCAATCATCCCTGTTCAGTACATAGGGTACATACGTGCAAATGTGATCATAATTAATAAGTATAAACTGGCAGGCATCCTCTCCAAATATGACTGAATTGACAAGAGCTGAAAATGAGTTGATACTGCGATATCCAGGCTATTCATTGCTCCAAACAAATAATAATTAGAAAAAACATAATTAGGGAGCAAAAATGCAAATTCATGACCTTAAAAATCACATTATACTTCCTCTAGTCCTGCTGTTCACTAACACACTAAAAAATGACTTGGGAAGCAGAGTGGGACTGGTGGTAGGTTTTTGCCAGCAGCTACCTCCACGCCTTACCTGGCCTCCTCTGCATGCCCATAAAGGCAGAGAGGCAGGGCAGTGGAGGGAACCTTGAAGGAAGTGGTAATGATGACAGCTCTAAGTCAGAGGATGTGCACTAAACTGTGTCAGGTTGGTCAATTGCCCAGAACCCATTACTACTCTCCTGGGACTCGCAGTGTAATGTGCTAGGTTCCCTCTGTAACAGAGTGACCCATTGTCGGCAGAGATATCTTTTGTCATTTAAAAGAAGAGACTAATGCCGGAGACAAGGTTATAAGGACAGGGAGGTGGGTACCGTGTACTCTGTGCCAGACGACAGAATGGGCTTGCTCTGGCTGTCAGTTCTGCTCTTTTGTTCTGACGAGAGATGTCCATGTATATCAGTCGGCAGTGTCCCTGCTGATCCGCTTGACATCTGGCTGCAGGTTAACTGTGGGAGCGGTGCAGTTTGGTGTGGTCAGGAGAGTTGGCGCTGAGGGGGCGACTGGCTCAGAGATGAAGCCCAGTGGGGGAGGGGGTGTGGGGGTCGGTGCGGTGGCAGCCGGCTCTCCGCTTACAGGGCGCTGACCCTGTCCACACCCCTCTGTCCTCTGGAGACGGCAGCCCTGAGCTGCCTCGCTCATAAAAAAGTTTCCCCCTCGTTCTACCTGGAGGAAATGTGTACGTCTTGTCAGTGAGACAAGCGCGACCTTGAGAGTCGCAATCAATCGGCGCACCTAGTGTCATCCGCCCCGACAGACACTGTTTGACCAACTGTCCACGCCGTGCACACACACTCACCCCTCCACCCCACACACACACACACACACACACACACACACACACACACACCACCACCACATCTGCCACTTGCGTGCAAGAGAGCGACGGCGCCACTGAAATGGGATGAAAATTGTGCCCGCCCCTGGGGGCAGAGCGCCAGTCCTCTCGTCGGGGGGGGGGGGGGGGGGGGGGGGAGCGCTCTCCGGAGCCCGGCGGCAGATCGCGGTGCCCAGCTGCGGCGCCCTGGCCCTTGTTTTGCTCGGTGAGACGTGTGTAATCAGAGAGAAAGTCCTGTGCAGATTACAGTCTTCAATCAGTCAGTGAGGAAAATGATATGTACATCATTGTCGCCGCCGCACGTCTCAGGCACTGTCAGGCTGCATGCATATTACCTGTGTCAAAGCTGCCACCGACATGACGGCAGGATATGGAGAGCCATCAGCCCAACGCCACCCGGTGGGGTAGGGGGTGGTGTGGGGGGACTAGCCTCCTCCACTACAGCAGGCAGCCGTATCCATGGGGACTCTGCGCTGACCCCCTGAGATTCAGCTGACACCGTTTAATGCACATTTTAGGGATGGAGAAAAGGAGAGAGGGAGACTATTCCTTTCACCGCTCAATTCACTTTTCTTTTATATGACTGACTGAATAACATTTCTTGGAATGGTTCTTGTCAGTCTCTAAAGGGAAAAAATAGAGAGAGAAAAAAAAGGTCTGTACTCAGGCAGACAAGCATCTGGTGATGGGTGAGGTTTGTCTTCTGAAACTTCACTCAAAATTCACTGGTCAACATGTCAGACACAAAGAGGGCTGCATACACACAGTAAATATTTCAAATGCGAGTATACCAAAATCCTCATCCAAATGGATAAATAAATATTTCAAACGGAAGTGTACCAAAATCCTCATCCAAATTGATTTCATGTGTTGAGATGAAACAAAAGAGAGCAAAGGTCGACAGCACCAATCGGAACATCACTTAACATCTTAAATGAACAACAATGACATAGAATAACACTATTCAAATGCTTTCCTCTGCAAGTGAACAGTGATGCAAACCGGCAATTTCCACCAAACAAGAAAACACCTAATTAGACCTCACAAATAACACATCTCTCTCTGCAGAGAGACAGAGAGAGAGAGAGAGAGGGATAGATAGAGAGCGAGAGAGAGAGAAAAGCAGGATGAGAAAAACATTCGCAGTTTGGGTCATTTCTTTTCTATCTGCCTGTAAATTCCTCTCCTTTCCATTTTAACACCCCACCCAGACACCTCTGTTGAGCACTGATGACGAGTAATGGCAGGAAACTTGAGGTAAACAACAAGCCTGTCTGTGGCTCCCGCTCGCCCGCTCTCTCTCTCGCTCGCTCGCTGCTCGCCCACTTGCCCCGTTTGCATAATGGGCACCCTCAGCCACCCCAGGATGCAGTTCACCTTGAGCAGGGGGCCCCCTTTAAAAAGCCCAATGTCAACAGAAAGACTTTGGCACGCTCTGACTCCACTCTCCACTCTTGCCCTGCTGGGACTCCACGGGGAGGTCACCAAATTGTCTCTGCCACACGCACACACACTCACACACACACAAAAAAAGGAGGAGTTAAAAAAAAATCACTGACCTGCTACAAAATTGGCCATATTCAGTAGACAGGGAATATCAGGTTATTGAGTTGATCCATGCTGTGTTTTCATGCCTGGGGAAAATGATCTGCTTCATTGTCTGCCTTCTGCAGTTGATCAAGGGCAAACGTGTGCTGGGAATGCAGAGAGGCCGAGGCCAGCTACTTCACAGCAGAGAGAGGCGCAGAGTGTTTGGAGTCGGCCTGAGGGCCCACAGGCACTTACATCCATGAGCTCCCGTCCTTCCCAACTCGCTCCAAACTCCCATATACACAACTGTCCGCAATAGTGAAGGGCGAAAAACTGCTTGATGCACCCTAACAAAGAGAACAACACCTGAAATTGCTACTGTGAAATGTTTTTTAAAAGCAATGTCGGTTCCATGCTTATACTCACAAAATGGCAGATGGAAATGGTACTTTCTGTTAAATGCTGAATGTATTTCTCCAAGTCTAACATAAGAACATTTACTGTGCATGAGCAATGGAGATGAAATCCACCTCTTTCATGTAGAACTGTTGCATCAGGTGAAGATGATGACAAAAAAAAAAATCGCCTGTCATCTCAAATTACTCTGGTGAAATTGGCCTGGGTACACACGTATTTTGAAATTGTGTCAGAAATAGAGCTTCAAAATGCCTTTATGTTATTATGCTACTGTGCATGTTGTCGACAGGCCCCCGGCATCTCCATAGTTATCTTATTTGTGTGCTTTGCACATGAATTGGAATAAAGAAAGTGGAAACACCTAGTGCAATTACATGGCAAATCTCCAGGAGCAGGCCTGGAAAGGAAAGCTCTGCAGCCCACACAAAAAACACACATTTAGGTCTACGGACCACAAACCACAAACAACCTAAAGTATGTTAGAGAACACATGGAATTATACCTCTCTGTCCCAAATCAGAGACTAAATTGCATCCACTGAGACCTCCATGCTTTTAGATCCTCACTCTGCATCCTTTTGCAGGGGATCGGTGCCGTCTCCCAAACTACAAAGCAAGACACTGAATGAGAAGAGAATAACCACACACTTAGACGAGTGCAGCTAAGCAAGTGCAAATGCCTTTTCTATCAGCCTGCCCTCCACAGACACATCCTGTTTTTTTTGTTGTTGTTGTTGAAGAGACATAATGAAAGGACGTATCCAACTCAATCAGGCCTAATCACAAATGGTTTGTGTGACTTGGTTTGGGTAACTGCATGCTTGACCCAAAAGAGGAGTATTTTTCTCTTCTTACTGTTTCAATACGAGAAGAGAAAAGAAACACCGGTCAGTTATGAGATTTTGGTTGTAGTCCGATAGCTTTCACTCAGGCCCATGCATGAACATGTAGGTTAGGTTTCTCTTTATCACCTCTGTGGAACAAAACATTCAATTGCGTCCATTTGAAAATCTATTCTGATGCACAAAATAAACGTGATATTTTGGGCACCAATTCATTTTGTTCTTTTGTAGCACATATTGTAGAGTTGTCTGATGTAAATGTTGTCTGTCTGTATGCTATCATACTCACATTTCTTCCCCTATCCTGGAGGGCCTGCTGAAGGCGATGCGCCTGCATTGGCAGCTTATCTCTTGGAGGTCCAGCAGAAATGTCCAGCTCTCCTGAGCGGCGCTGAAGCAGCGCAACTTATCAGTCTCACAGCACAGCCAAGGCCAACAAATTTGTAGACGGAATCAATACACTCACACATACAGAAATCTGCCCCTTCACCAGAGATCTGCAGAAACCACTCAATACAAACATACCACACATCACCAAAAACATAGAATATAAGTGAGGGCTGAAGGAGATGGCTACTGATGTGACATAAGGACACCACCACCATCACCCCCTTGCTATCACTCTCACTCCACCCAATACCTGGATAACACACAGCCAGCCTGAGCCATTCTTACACTCTTAGACGGAAAGGGAAGCAGGGTCATATTAGGTGCTGTGGGCTGATGGCACCTACACTTAGCGCTCTTGCGAGATACAGATAAAAGTGCTGAACGGCTGTCTGTAAATGGCCGTGTGCACGAACTGGAAAGCTCCGGCTATGACTCATGGGACCGCTGGCGCCTTCCGTGTGGCACTTCTCATTCCGGCAGGGGTGCAGATCATTATTGCAATATTCAGATTACCGTGCACAGAAAATTAATTGGACTAATTAACATACAAGTAAATGATGATACCGTTAACACATTTCATTAACTCAAACTGTCATTCGATGTTCCTCCTGCACTTGGTATTGCATTACAATGAATTGAATTCATTAAATTATGCAAATGAAAGGTGGAAGAAAATGGACGTGCCCCTTTTTTAACGTTTATGGGGCTACAGTTTCTGTCCCCCCCCCCCATCCACAGGCATATCAAGTCAGGACCATGAGCTTTACACTTCCTTTGCTCTTACCAGGTGAAAGCATTGATTATAGCACATTTCTAATAATATTCACCCAGCGCAGACACAAATGTACACAGGAACAATATGCTTCGTTCTATACATGTATAGTGCACTCACATTTGGACCTGCAGGCTAGGGAGACCTCACAAAAGAGATTCTTGACTGATGTAAAAGTTGCACACTAGCAACAATAGCCCCTGCAAAATAAAATAAGCAGCACAAAAGCAATGTAAAACTTATGAAGGGTTGACCAAGAAGGTAAAATATGAGAGACAATATACTCCTACACTACTGAATTAGAACCATTTTTTCCACTTCCATAGAGCTTTATTGAAATTCATTGAACCTTTTTTAAGGTGAAATGAAATATTTCTTCGTGTCTGCCAATGGCTAGATACGTTTTCAAGCTGCAGCTCACAATTGCTGATTGATGGTAATGGACTTTGCCTTAGCTCCACTGAATGAGCCTACAAAATTATCTTGCAGAATAGTGCTGCCCCTTTATACAAATGAATGGTAGAGGAATTATGAGTGATGAAGGGGCACTATGGCCTCAACTTTCATGTTTGGCCACTGCATCGGTTCAAGTAAAAAACATTGAGTTTTTGAGAAAAAAAAATCTGTCACCTACTGGTACCTCTGGATGCTTCTTGTGTCCTGCTCAATCTAGTGGTTTGTCGTGTCTAGTCTAGGTGTTTGGTCCTATCCACTTGGGTGGTTTGGGGTGGTTAGAGGGCCAAGTGTGGATCTCCTCAGCTCCTGTGGTTGCAGTGACCCCTGCTGGACTGAGGGCTACTCCCAGACCACCCTCAAGGTCATGGACTCTGTGCCCTGCTAAGCAGCCTTGAGCTCTACAAGTCATTATAGACAAACAGCAGATTTAGCAACAGATGCAGATCTAGCAAGGCATCACAAAAGATTCAAATAGGAATCAAAGTGTGTCCTTGATACAAAGGCATTAGGCTGCTCTCTACAAGGACATACATACTTGCTGTCTTTCACACATCTCTTGTGAAGGCACCGGCAGCCTTTTGAGTTCTTCACCTCCTCTCTACCAGAAAACAAGACACCTCACCACAGGGTTCAGTTTAGTCATTTTAGTGTGAAATAAAACGCTGCCCTCAAAAGCGGGCATTGTACAACAATTTTAGGCTTTTGTTGGAAACAAAAAAAATATAATAAGAATATCATAATCCCAAAGTACACCCAAAGGTTAAAATGCTATTTATAATGAATATGACATGTGGACATCACAAGACAGAAACAAGTTAACAATGCCTTCCTCAAAACGTGAAATCTCTAAACGATGGCAATTATAACAAAAAGATAATCAAATCAAAAGTCAAAAATAGTGTTTTATTTATTACCACTGAATGTGTAGTATTCTTCAGTTCCACTGAGGCGCGTGTGAAACCTCATGTGGTCTGTAGTGAGCTGCTGCACATCCAGCAAAAAAAGAGAGAGAAAACGCAACGCAACGCAACAGCACGCCAGCTTTGCCACACACAACTCACTACAACCCTTCAATTAAGCATGGCAGCGTCTCCAACGTCAGGAGCAGAGCGACAGAGAGGGAGGACACAAATCAGAGACTACTGGAGAAAATCAGGCTGGAAAAAAAAAAAGAATAGATTAACAAAACAAAAAAAAAAACTAAATATACTTGGACATATACATACAATGACAGAGCAAGTTTATAACAGTATTCTAGGCAGTATATATAAAAGTTTGTTTTTCCATTTTTTCTTCTTTTTCCTTTTTTACAAAAAGATCATATCAAACTGCAACTGATGCAAACATTAACAAAAGGGTACTTTTGCCTTGCACTCTGGATGACAAAGACGTTAAAGGTGCAGCATCCCTTAACCTGGCTACAGTATGGAGGGCAAGGGCAGTAGGAGGGGCACTGGGAGAAAGGGGCATTAGGGGGCGGGGGGGAGGGTGGGGTGTCATTCAAAAACCCTGACAGGTACAGCTTGACACAGCACAGGTAATATGGCGGCTGCATAATTCAGCTCCTCTTTTGGTCCGACACCAAATGACACGTGTGTGTGTGCAACTCCCTGCTAAAGTATCAGGCACGGCAGGGGAGCGCGCGCTCCTTTGTGCCCTCTGACAGTACTGCATGACCAAGTCTCGCTGAGAATTAAGTCAAATTTGGCAATTTTTCAACCCTCAAGCATACATTTTTTTTTTCAGTAAAAAGAACTCTAGGACTTCAATTTTGAAGAAAAAAAAATCATATGCTTTTCAGTTCTTTTTCTTCTCCTACAAAAGTTACACAATTTGAATATCATACATATTTAAAAGGTAATTTTAAAATGAGATTCAGATAGCACAAAGAACAGTTCACTATGTAAAGCCTAATATAAATAGCTTTTCGCTTCAAAGACTTGATTTTGCAAGTAATGCATATAACAGCAGATCAACTGTAGACCTTTGAGAGAAAAAAAAAATATACAAAAAACCTTTTTAATTACATGATTGTTCCATTTTTGACCCCTGCAATATTCACCGAGACGACTGTGCGAACCTTCCAGATAGGTATGCGCGCATTCAAACAGATGTCATTTGAAAATAAACAAGAACAAGAATTCGTAAATGCTATTGAGGAAATCATGTGTAATTAAATGTACACGATGCAACACTGAGAGACTCTCGGGTGCTGCAGCAGCTGCTTGGCTGTGGCCGATCAGAAGCCTAAACACTTGCTAAAACGAACGCTTTGTGTGCTGACACACACACCTTCAACGTTGGCCAACAACGAGCACACACAACCACCAAAACCTTTACAAGCACACCAGACTCACAACACTCAAGAGTTTCCTATGACTTCTGTCAACATCCTTTTTTTTTTTTTTATCTCGTCCCCACTCAAACTAACGTGTATGGAAAAGCTCGAAGAGCACATGCAAAAAAACAAACAGTTTAGATTATGATCCAAAATAAGGCATTTCAGTGTGTGTTTACATAAGCTGAAACTGATCATTCATTTCTTTTCCTCTTGTTAAAATATATATATATATATATATATATATATATATAGTTACGTACATATATATACTG
Organism: Alosa sapidissima; assembly: GCF_018492685.1. NCBI lineage: Eukaryota > Metazoa > Chordata > Actinopteri > Clupeiformes > Clupeidae > Alosa > Alosa sapidissima. The sequence continues at coordinate 19,148,919 of NC_055958.1, read as the reverse complement.
TATGCATGTGTACAAAAGAAAGGAAAAAAATAAAACAAGTAAAGAGACGAGTGAGGAGAAGTCCATCCGATGCGGTTGAGGCCGTGAGGTTGAAGAGGGGGGTGTGTGTGTGTGTGTGTGTGTGTGTGTGGGGGGGGTGCGAAGGGGGAGCTCAGAAGGAATTATAGAGTGGAGGAGAGGAGGGTGGAGCTGGAGGTCACTCCATGACCTCGCTGGCCGAGACGGTGACGAGCTGCAGGGGGATCTCGGTGGTGGAGAGCACGTCCTGCTGGCCCTGCGGGATGTTGGTGAGGATGAGCGTGGTGCCGCTGGCCGTGATCAGGCTGTCCGACGAGGCGGTGGAGTCGGCGCTGGCCACCACCGCGCCGCCCCCACCGCCAGAGTTCGTGCCCTTCTTGTTCTGGTGCGTCTTGATGTGCTTGGCCAGGTGGTCGCTGCGCATGAAGCGCTTGGAACACTCCGGACAGACAAACTTCTTCTCTCCTGCGGGCAGAGTAAGAGGCAGGATTATCAGACACATTAGACGATTATTCTGCATAAAAGTGCTCCAGACAGAAAGGAGAAAAACACACACACACACACACACACACACACACACACCTCCTGGAGCAGAAAATTAGGTTTCCGGGAAAAACTCTAAATGCCAGCACTTGTCAAAGTACGCGCACACTGAGTAATTCAAAATCAGGAGAGGCTTGTGACTGCTGTAAACGGCATTACTGAGGATCTTAAACAGGCCCCCTAACGAGGAGCCACGCAGGGACAGATGGAGAGCTGTCGCTCGGCCCGTCGCAGCGAGACAGCCCCAGACTCTGCGTGCGTGCGTGCGTGCGTGCGTGTGTGTGAGTGTGTGTGTGCGCGCGTACCTGTGTGTGTCCTCCGGTGTCTCTGCAGCTCGTCGCTGCGCGTGAACCTCTTGCCGCAGAAGGACCAGGAACAGACAAAGGGGCGCTCCCCAGAGTGCCAGCGCAGGTGGGCGCGCAGGTGAGACGTCTTGCCGTACACCTTCCCACAGCCCGGAATGTGGCAGATGTGCTGCTTCTTCTTGCCCATGTTGGAGCCCCTGGTGCAAACACAGGCAGACACAAACAGACACAAACATTAGAGGCTGAATAACACATTCTTCACTTCAATAACCTCTACTTCTCTACAAACATTAGAGGCTGAATAATACATTCTTCACTTCAATAACCACTACTTTTGTTTATTTGGCTGGTACCACCAATGTTGGAGTTATGGATATATTCTCTCCAGTTGCAATACAGCTATATGCACACAGATGTAAAAATATATTAAACAATTTTGTCCAGAAAAAAAAAACAGATTTATTGTTAGAAAATGATAGTAACAAATAGTATGTGACCTGCTCAATAATTCTATGAACTACTGTTCCTACTGTTGTGAGGTACATAGATAGATAGATAGATAGATAGATAGATAGATATTTAGATAGATAGATATTTATTGATCCCCTGGAATTACTTTTGAATTACTTTTATGATGTTTCAAATTTGCATTACAAGAATAGCTTTGTAGAAATTAAAAAAATAACATATACCTCATCTAGTCATGTAGTTAGGTTGCTTATCTAAAGCTGTACATTCCAAAGATCTAGATAATCTTCTAGTGGAATGTCTGGAATCTACATCTACGTTATCTAGATCTTTGGAATGTACAGCTTTAGATAAGCAACCTAACTACATGACTAGATGAGGTATATGTTATTTTTTTTAATTTCTACAAAGCTATTCTTGGAATGCAAATTTGAAACATCATAAAAGTAATTCAATAATAAGATATGCCATATAATAAAGCACACATACTAGGACACCTTACATTTCCCAGTACATATTCAGAATAAAGTACTCTGCATAAGCTAATCTTCCTTCAAATGCTCCTGTCCTTTGCTGAGCTGTCCAGGAAGTGCTCACCTCCCTCCCGCCTCCTTGCAGTTAGGGCAGGTGCAGGCCACCCTGCGCAGCCTCTTGCCCTCCTGGCCCAGCTGCTCTCCGTCCTCGTCCACCAGCCGCACGCGCAGGTGCGACAGGTCACTGGTATTGAGCGTCGAGTCGCTGCTCAGCTGCCACTCCTCCGATTCCGGCTCCTCTTTGATGTGGATGTCTGGAGAGAGGAGAGGTGAGGAGAGGAGAGGAGAGAGGAGTGGAGGAGAGGAGAGGGATGTACATGCACGTCAGTGAGCATATACTGGCAGCAGTGCCGCTGATATCAAGGAAGGGTTTGTGACACATAGGCAGGGTTCTGCTTCTGCTTGGCATGACTGCCAAACACAGTAATCATATCCTTTTGGTTCAATCTCCAATTGGCTACAATGTAGCCATCAAAAGTGCATCAAACTGTAAAAAACATAATACACTATGCTGGATCTACTTTAACTACGCCATATGACTTGGACACATATGACTTATATGAAAGCAGGGGGGACATTTAGACATCTAATTACATGAAACATTCCAATGCTGCAGTACATCTCTTTGGTAGTGCGATGAGACTGACAGCTAATATTCCTTGTGTATAAACATCAAATCAAGTCAAGCAAGTCCTGCCAGTGAACCTCGACCTGTTTTATGAGCTTGTGTATCTCTGTCTTATCTGTTATGGACAAAGGGTCTAGTAAAATCAGTCATCCTTAACATACAAATACCACTGTGAGACCCAGACCATAAAAACCAGGAGCAACCAAATCATCCACCATAAAACCAGATATATTTGCATGTCTGTTTTACAGGGTAATCACGGAGTGTCATTCCTTCAAACACTTCTATGGTTCTGGTAGTATACAGCATTCTATCAACTATAAAATGATACATTCTATAGGACATTCTAACAAAAGACTGTATACTGAAATATGTATCTGAGAGTAAAATCACTTCCTCTTCCCATTTCCAGTTGTGAGCAGAGAAAGTATTAGATTTACCTCCAGGGCTGTCTGTCTCGTCCGCCTGCTGGAACTGGATGCCCGCCTGGGCCACGGAGTTGACGGTGACCGTCTGCAGGTTGGGGATCTGCCCCGAGGCGATGCTGACGGGACTGGACCCCAGCGTGGCGCCCTGGCCCAGCGAGAGCGTCTGCACGGGCGCCAGCGTGATCTGCTGCGTGGCGGGTGCCGTCTGCAGCTGCAGGTTCTGCAGGTTCTGCACGCCCTGCACCTGGAAGGTCTGCCACTGGATCTGACCGCTGGGCGTCACCGTCTGGGCCTGGATGAGGAAGGTGCCCGGGTTGATGAGCTGCACGTTCTGCGCGCCTTGCACCTGGCCGTCGGCGCTCTGCAGTGGCACCTGCTGCAGCTGGATGATGGGCTGGGCCGAGGACACCTGGATGCCCTGCACCTGGTTCTGCTGCTGCAGGTAGCCGTCGCCCAGGCCCGAGGCGTCCACCTGCTCTGAGCCAGCAGAGACGGCAGTGGCCTGCGTCAGCACCCCGGTGCCGTCTATCGTCTCGGGCAGGTGGGAGGCGGCGGAGGACGGGGTGGTGGTGGCCGAGGCGGAGCTCGTAGGCACAAACATGTCTTGGGTGGCGTTGGGGTCACCGCCGGCCGCCAGTGTGATGGTCTCGCCCACCTTCTCCGAGCCGTCTGTCGGCTGGCCTGCCATAATGAGCTGTCCGTCGGCAGTGACCCCCGTGGCTATTGTCTGTGCCCCCGACAGCCCTAACGAGTCCAGGTCCAGGCTGTTGATGGGGACGAAGGTGATGTTCCCGGGCAAGCCCATAGGCACATTAGTGACAACCTGACCTTGGCTGCTGAAGGCAGAGCTACCCAGGGACACTCCCTGGATCTGCTGGACATGGCCAGTCTGTGATATGAGGTTCTGGTGGTTGGTAAGGAGGTCGCTGGAGGACGACACACTTATGGCCTGGCTGCCGTCGGGCAGGATCTGGATCTGCCCCACGCCGTCCTGGCCCAGGGCGGACGTGTCCACCGTGGAGGTGGAGAAGCCCAGCTGCCCATCGGTCTGGATCTGCGGGATCACCTGGTACTGGATGTTAGGCACTGCGTTGGCCGAGCCGTCTCCGCCCGACGTCACAAATATGGGCTGGCTCTGGAGGCTCTGAAGTGGGAGCACGTACTGTCCATTAGAAGTCACGAGTCCCGTGTTGGTGTTGATGTGCACGATGCCCGGCTCCTCTTTTACACTTGTGGGGGTTAAGGCCTCCCATCGCTCCGTCGTCCCTGTTAACTGGATGGAGGTGAGGTCTGTTGTCGTCTAAGGGGGGAAGTTTGTGGAAACCACACATTCATCAAACTTACCATCTTTCTTTGAGTATGAACTGTTTGTCTGTTTAATCATGTGGGAAAAAATGGAAAGGAAAAGAAAGGGGCACTAGTCTGTCTTTAAAACAGATGAATGACTGTTCCTATTAAGTTGCAAGGGCATGCCTGACGGTGTCTGATCGTTCACACGAGTTGAATTAGTGATTAGTGGATCTGAAAATTACAATTAGTGAATCTGACAATTACAAAAACAAAACAAAAAACTGAATATGCCCGACTGTTATTCTCCTCCCCCCCCCCCTGTTTTTGGGACCCACTTTCACAGACAAAATGCAGAGAGCTCTATCAATAACATGATGCATCTCCATTGTCTGGACTCTTAGCACAAGTAGTCAATTAGTGCCAATATGACGATCTTTTGTTCTAGCGATATCGCACGGATGAACCGAATCGGTTAAGTCATCATCCCAACATCAGAGGGGGTGACTTACCACTACAGCGGCAGCACCGTTATCTCCCTCTGACGATGGCGACCCAATCTTGCTGCAGGTAGCTGCCAGCAGAGCAAGCGGTGACGGCGGAGCGTCCTACCCACAATGGGCGGGTTTTAAAAGAAGAAAGTGGGTGGCCGTTAGTCCGGAGCCACACAGGAAGTACGACTTTTTACAACAAATTTTAAAACGTGTGAACTTCACAAAGCACCATGCACTAACAACAACCCTGGCAGAAGAGCATGCGAGAAAGGAATGATAAAAATACCTGATCTCCTCTGCTACCATCTTGCTGCAGAAAGTCGCCTTGACTGCTGTCCACGTCTAAGGCAGCCATTTCCTCTTGTTTCACTGGCTGTTCAGGGGCTACAGAAAGCCACAGTAAGAAGGAAACGAAGCAAAACAAACCACTTAACTACGCACTTTACTTATCTTTACAATCACTAAAACATTACAAACACGCGCAACAACTTGAGAACATTTACAATACTTCGACATCAGTGAGACATGAGAAACGAGAAGACTGATAAGCTAAAGAGAATCCAAGCTATGTTAGCAAACAGCTTTGCTCTAGTAAGATTAGCCAGCCAAACAACTGCAAACCAAGCTAGCTCAATACTTGGCTAACATTAGCTTAGCCAGGGGCTGCAGAAACCCTATACGGAAAGTCGTATCTGTATTTGTATTTTACATACCAGTCATTGCGTGGATTACATTAATTGGAATAAAAAGCTCGGTTTAATCACACGCCACACATGATTATATTAATCGGAGGCGGGCTGCGATCGGTGATTCGAGTCAATTTTTTTCTATTTTGATTGACGGTGCGGGAAACACAAAAGGTGGGGCTTCTAAGCTTGACTGTAAAATTTTCGTCACTCACAGGAAGTCCCGCCGTTCTTCTTAAAATCAATTGGCTGTTGCGCGTACGCTCGTGAAATGTCATTAGTCCAGTCACGCGACAATCACTTTATCAGTCTACTGTTTCCTGTTTGCATTCTTGCAGGAAGGGAATCGCATTCAGCCGTTCAATATATGCTAGCTATCTTAGTTAGCGAGGTAACAAACTGCATGGCAAAGACCTTTTAATGTCCTAGGAAATGGCCAGTGTTGTTGTCGAATTCCGGGGTATCTGCCAGCTAGAGTAGATTTTCGCCTGATCGATTGCATACATTTTCAATTAAAACAATGCACAGACAGAAGTAACAGACTCGAAACGTGAGGTTGGTAACATTAGCCATTTAGCCTGACGGTAAATGGCTCGTCGAGCAGCCGATTGTGTAGAAAGGATAGCCTATGTGGCGTGTTGGAAACTTTGTGTGTTGGCGCTCTGTGATGGGCTGTTGTGTTTGTCCCCTAGGCTAGGTAAACATATCAACTTCATTTCAATGTCATTTCTCAGACGTTTGTAAGACCCCAGCGTCTCAGAAAAAAAGAGGCATGCTGGTAGTTTTAGATAAAGCAAGTTCGCAACCCTTTTTTCTTCAAGTTTTGCACTTTATTTCAGTAAGAAGGGCTAACGTCATTATTGGACCTAACGTTACTGTTTTGCACGAAGTAACTGCGTTAGAAAATGTGTATTAAATAAAGCATAATATTGACATCACCCCAAAATGTTGCCTCTAGGTTGTTGTCTTTAACAAATTCCTAGTGAGGTATAGGCAGATACAGTAAGTCTACACCCGGACAGCCATGATTGAGCTGAAATTTTTGACCACAAAATGTTAAGTGCTGAGTCTCCCTGATTCTACAAAGTATCCTGAAAGCTGTCAAGTCCTACCTGAGTGAGACCGAAGTGGTGCATTTTCTTCCAGCCTTCAATTCAAACTTAGGCCATTACAGCCAGACTACAAAAGCACTTTCCTGGTACTCGAGGGCTCGTGTCAGTGGAAAGTGGATATTTCCAATCACTCTGCTGTCAATCCAAGTGTCAGGTAAACACAGACCTGCAGGGACAGTCTTTAGAAATCGTGTGCAGCTGCACTCAATGCTCTCACTACAGCATAAGAAATTACTTCTCTCCAGTTGGCTAACCTCACAAAGAGTCAAGCTTTAATGGGGAAGTCAAATGTCTTCCATTATTGTCTAAAATCTTGTATCGATTGAAACGCCTTGAGACCATCAAACATAATTTCTGACCTTTTTGTCTTTGATAGACGTTTTGCCATGGATATGAAACCACAGGTATATGTCCATATGTGTGGTCATTATACAAATTACATTATTGTAAATGCATAAATTATACTAAAGAAGTATGGTAGCCTTATACAGTATGTATTTACTACACAAACAAATGAAGGTTCAGGTAAATAGCTGCTAAGACATGATGAATTCCTTCATGTATCTGAGAGAAATGGAAATGACAGTTTTGACCATAATAGATGCTTATGAAACATCTAGCAGTAGTAGCGGTAAAGAGAAACAACAGGCCATAGGATGATTGATCATATTTATTTTGGTCCTTTGACAAAGTGACAATCAGTTATTGCCTACTGCTAGGCTTTGCAAAGCAGTCTGCATGCATTCTGTCTCTCTGTCTGTAAGGGTGAAAATAGCAGAGCCTGCTGACCATTTGACTGTATGAATAGGTCTTGACAGTGTCATATTAACATATTGACAGTTCTGCTGGTGTGGTCTGATCTGAGGAAAAGGTGACTGCATGTGGTGAGACAGCCCTGTTGGAGACACCTGGTGGAACAATATAAATGGAAGCACGGGGGGAAGCTTCAAAAATGCTGCAGCAGGGAGACATGTGGGTAGAATATCAAATGTGTCTCAATGACAACCAAGGAAACGGCTGGTAAGGACACAGGACTAAAATGCACTAGCCTAAGACCTCTCCAGACAATAATAGGTTCTCCACCTGAAAATGGTGAAGACACTTGGTGAGAAACTTTGGAGATTGCATACAGTACTGCTGTCTTCTAAGTTCTTAAATTATAGATTTTTTTTGTCTGGTGTTGAGCATGGATGCTTAAGTGTTATCTACATGTTCCATACCTCCTTCCGTATACACATATTTTTTTGTAGAAAACAGGCATGGATAGTGGTACGTAGAAGATTTAAAAGATGTGGGAGGCAAGTTTCGTGGAAACCTTGAAACGTCAAATTCAGGATCAGTTTTGAGTTGCTAAAATCCATTGCAATATTTTATGTTTATGCATACAATGTAAATAGCCTACATTAATATAGAGTATAGAACACAATCACATTGCATTTATACAGTGTTTTCTTTTGGAGTTGAGATAGGTTCCAAAATATGTGTGTTCATATTACCATGGCCACACTTCCCCAATCAGTTCCTGTTATCATGTTGGAAACAATCACGAGATGCCTTAATTGTGCGTTGTGCTGAAAATGTCATCTTTATTTATGTGTTTATTTTCATCTATTCTAAACACTTATTGTAAGGCATTATTTGTATTTTTCCAAGTGCTTTGGGGTTAGTCTTGAACTAGTATGATTTATAATAGCAGGCTTTGGTCTTTCATGAGCTCAGTACTTTGAGTTGCCTTTATTCTCATTGCCAGTCTTGGTGTGGTGCCACTGTGGTTTGCCTCTGGGCGGAGTGGCACCACTTGATTGATGATGCTGACAGAACATTGGTACCATGAGACAGAAAGGGCCTAACCAGCAACTAATCGCCCCTTTGATATCTCATAATCCTTCTACTTCATTTTGCAAATTTGTGACAATAGAGGGAAAATGTAATGAAAACAACTTGATTTCAGATAAAGAGGAAGTTACATGATAATGTGTTGTTCATCTGCAGTGAGCCCTATTTTCAGAGGAAAGGGGAAAATCCAATCTCTTTGGCCGTGGTATCTTGAGAGCCCATTTGTTTCTACTAAACTCTAGTTTGCTTTTGGCCTGCATAAAATACCAAACATTTTTTTATGATTTGTCTCTGTAGATTGGCTACATCAACATAATTTTGAATAACTTTATACTGTCTCAGAAATGTTGTTACAAATTCAAAACACAACACACTATAGCCAAACCACAGAAAATGACTTACATTGCAGTCAGTAAAGCCTTGATGAATGGGCCCCAGTAATGGTTTTCAGGGTTGGCTCGCCATTACCACACGCTCTTTTGAGACGACAACCTCAACACAGCATTTATCCCCCTGTGAACTTTCTAACGAGAGAAGCCACAATATTATTTTCAACCAATAAACAAACCAAGTGACACAAACATAACTACAAGAATCTGAAAGAAACTCAAACGTATTCACTTCCTTATTCTGAATAGTCCAAGACAAGTTGAGAGGACTCTGGCTCTAGACCACATAATGATAAAAGCAAACACAAAGCGTAATTGACAACGTTCATAACGCATTTGCTATGTATCCTGCCAAGCAAAATAATGACAATGATGATAATGTATCTACAAGGAAACATTCCTATTCACACCATATAGTAAATATACTGATGGATGTAAATTGCTAGAATGTGCCAAAACACTGTATTTTGTATCCTCCGTAGTCCTACACGCATATTACTGGTTGTCAAGGACAAAAAGGGCACACTCTGTGTACAACCCTATCCCTCTGCATGTTTACCAGTTTGTTTTGAATTCTACATGTAAGATGCTTTACAGTAAAGCACTGATGAATTTATTCAGTCTCAGCAGCATTTTCCATAGACACAGACTATAATAAAACCTAATCTATGTGCCCACACCTTCAAGTACAATTGCAGTGCAGAAGATTAAACTATATGGCGCCTGCATACACTTTGTCTCAAAAACACAAGCGAAAGATCATTTTTATTCAATGTCTGCCTCTGTGAGTGGATCATTTTGTTTTCTGTGCAGAGGGTGAATTTGGAGATATATTCCGTCATCAGTTCTGGGCGCCTACTCCTGGGGAGAATACAATCTTCTTTACAACACCGCAATGACGGCTGTATCATTTCAGCCACATAACCATCCCAGAGACACACACCAGCCCACAAGAGACAGGAGAGGAAAACTATGTCTGAAATCATTATATTGTGCATATTATAAGTTGCATATTATAGTTATCATTATAATAGATGAGAACAGAATGCAGACACACACAAAATGGAGACAAAACTAATAGACAAAAACACGGTTTATTATAGATACTTCACAATAAAGAAGAAATGAAAGAAAAACAAGTGCCTTCTAAATGTATTTATTTTTTCTCTTTCTTAAGCAGTCTAACCTCAGTTGGAGTGTGGGGTGGTGTTTGTGTGTGTATGTGTGTGAAAGTCTGTTTGTGTGTGTGTGTGTGAAAGGGGTGTAAAGCAGTCTTATTACATGAAATAATAAATATTCTACTTTCTTTTTTTTAAAGAGGAATCACCCAACAGATACAATTCTAATCCCCTCCCCTCGTGACAGACCCCACTGTCACCCCTGCCTTTTAATTCTGTAATCAGCTGCCAGCAGGCCTCCGTATCACCATCCACATGCCCCACGCCAGTCAATACAGACATCCCCAAACACACACAGGCTGGGTTTTGTCAAATGTTTTATTGAGTGTAGACATCTGGGCTACTGTAAAACATGCATTATCTGTGAAAGGGAGAGAGGAGCAGGTCGCATTGTTCCCCGCTGTCAGCTGTGTCAGGGCCGGCACTGGTGATGGAGATTAATGAAGTATCTGGAGAGTAATACGCTTCTTCAAATGCTCTTACCATTTGGAGTGGGGGGTGATCCTGATCTTAAATAGCAAAGCTGTCAGCGGTTAGTGGACCTGCGCGCTGGCACACAGGCCACAGTGTTTGTCTGGGTAACAAATGGGCCCGCGGTGGACAGCAGGCAGGGAGGACGAGACTGGAGGCTTCCTGTCAGGTAGCAATCACACTGCACCGATGTATTCAGTAGGATCTCGTTCCACACACAGCACATGCTAAGGGGCCAGTGTGATGCTCTTCAGTCAATACCTCTTCGGTTTGATGGATTCATAAATAGTAAAACAATTTCTCCTTATGTATTTACATTTGTGTTGTTCTGCATCTCCATATGTCGATAGGTGATGGTGATGGGGGAGGGGTACTGAAAGGAATATTTTATTTGGAATAATGGCAGGTGTGAAAAAAAGTAGAATTACCGGTAGTCAATATATAAAGCCTTGAGTGACTGCAACAGAGGAACACAGTCTCAAGCACAATCTGGGAATGTCCATGTTTTATTCATACCACATCTTGATGCCCACTGAGTGAATATACCTCTTCTCTGTCAATTTCTATTCATATGTACAAGTAAAATGGTAATGGTGCTCTTTCATTTTAGTGTATTCATACTTTCCTCCGAGACAAAATAAGTTCGAACATTTCTTTGTATACATTAGATCTGTTTGTTCCCCTTCCCAACAAACTCAAAATAATTGACTTGAAGTGCTAATACAGACGGGCTTACGCATCCTGGTTCTGAACAGCGTACAATTAATTAGAAGAATCAATGTTCCTTTTAAAGGCTCAGGAGACCATTTAATCCAGGCTCAATACCAGCAGAATCAGTGGTTGGAGAGGGAGACAGAAAAAAAAATCAATGGCTATTTGTGATTCCTGAGTATGTATTAAAGCAGACACGTCTAACTGGTTCATTTGCACTTGAAAGCAGCCATCTGGAGGAGCAAGCTTGGCTTAAGCAGATATGATTACTAATAATGTGATATCCCTGTGCACGGGCTTATTCAAACACCCAATTCCCACAGCTGAAATTAAAAGGCCTGGGCACCACGGCAGTGGCAGTGGCAGCAGCAGACGCACACAGTCCATACGTTTCAAACTCCCTGTGGGATCACTGAACAAGCATGTGATGGGGACTTAGGCTCCTCAGCTGAACTTCAAATAACAACATTACAACCGTAATGGGTTCCCAAGCGCTCTGGAACACACACACACACACACACACACACACACACACATCCACCTAAATACCACACCTCCGAAATACTCTGATGGTAGATGTCATGTTTAATTTCAATTCAATGATGACATAATTTAGAGATGAGATCATTTATAGGACTGGTCGAGGCGCTCATTGTGTGTGCAGGACCTGCCAGGCTGATTGGATGGTAGTTGTGAGTGTGTGTGTGTGTGTGTGTGGGTGGGTGTGGATGTGTGTGGGTGGGTGTGTGGGGGAGTGGGAGTACTCAGCAGTAACAGGAGAGTGCAGCCTCTCAGTGCACAGCGGTACTAATCGGGGTTAAAGGCCTTGTCTCAATTACACACAAATATCCTGCCCAGAGAGCTGTGTGTGGGATTACAGCCTAACACCCATTTACTGGCCTCCCACGGCTCTGAGATATGCACCCATCCCTAATTGTTTAATCCACCAATCACACAAGGAAGTAAATGTTAAAACCAAAAATAAAAATGATCCTACAGAGACGTGGAGTTGGCAGCAGTGCTTTATATGGAAATAATGCTCTTTTAGATGGTGTGACAGGGCACATAATGGGCAATGGATCATTGTTTGAACTCAGCAGCAGGACCTGTGGTGTTGGCCAGCAGAAATGGTTGGAAATGTAATTGCTATGACAAGCAGCTTTTTCTTTTTTTTCCCTGTTTTTCTTTTTTACCGTTAAGGGTTTCCCTGCCCTGTGGTGGGTTGGTCAAGGCTGTGAAGCTATAAGCACCAGAACCACCCCTGCCAGATGCCTACCCACCACTGTCCCTGACACACACACACACTTCTCCAGTGGCTTAAGGCCATGACACTGCTGGTGGCTCTTCCCATCAACGTCTCAGAAAATGTACGGTAAGGAACACACTGCAGACTGCATTGCTGCATGACATATATTGCAGGCTTTTTTTATTGGGTTTGGGAAATGACACAGCAACACAACATGCAGACCAGAATGACATGAATGTGAACACGTAGACACAATGTGCAATGAGAGAAACAGCTGTAGAGTGAGCTATGAGCTGGAGCCGAACAACTACGCACTGCAACTTACCTGCGCTATCATCACACACAGCTGATGTCTTCACAAATGCACCATGAAACACATTTATTATGCTACACACTGTGCCTGTGTAAAAACAAGAAAGCCCAGTAAAAAAAAGGTCAAAGCTCATTGGCAGCTGTAAAAGAAGATATGCGAACCGTATTTCTGCACTGTTCATCCGTGAAACAGTCCTTATGTTAAGAATTTCACACTTTATTACACTTGCCTCTTGGTATCACTGTCACTGTGCCTCCGAGTCTTTGGGACTCGGCCACAAATACAGTCGGCTAAAAGGGCCAGCATGGAATTCTCTAGATGCCACTGATAAAAAGCCGAGGAGGAGAGAGCGAAGCGGCCGAGGGCTTCTTTTGAGGAGAGCATCTCTGATACAGAGGAGGCGAGTGAAGCCTAACGGGAGCCAGTTCAGGGCAGATAGAAAGCAGATGGTGGTAAAGATATGCACCGCGGGGTGGAGAGTTGCAGTGTTTTGTGGCGGAGCCGTCCGGCCTGTCAGACGTGGAGCCGGTGCGGGCCCGGTAATTTCTTCCCCTGTGTAAAGGTGAAGAGCGTCCCGCGTCCCGGTGACTGTCAGCTCCGCTGATCACAGGAGACTTCCTCATGGTCTCGGGCCCGCTCTGCGAGCGTCCGCGACTCACCTTGACAGCGCTCGCCTCTGCCTTCCTCTTTAAGAGATTCCTGGAATTTCATTACCTGGGGCCGATAATGAAGCTGTGCTCCAAAGTCGGCGCGGATCCCTGCAGGCCGGCAGCCTGGACTCAGCTCCTCTCTGTCAGAGGCGAGAGAGAGAGAGAGAGAGAGAGAGAGAGAGAGAGGACACACAAGGTAAAGGAATTGTTTTGGAGAAGATGGATTGCACCATGACATCCTGACAGGGGATCACAGGTGTCACCCTGTTGGCCATTGAGGTCCGGAGGTGAAGACGGGGCTGGGAGGTTGGCTTGGCCACTGATTTTTGGATAGCACTTCAGCCTTGCTTGTTTTTTTTTAGCCAGGGCAGTATTTGGTCTGATAAGGTTTGTGTTGTCGCTATCAATGCCTACCAGCAATTTCAGATCCTACAACAAGGTGCTATTGATTTCTGTCCAGGCAATCTGCCCTCATTGTGGGTTGCCGTTGTGGCCTCTGGTCAACAAAGTGTGCGAGGCAATGTTGCAATTGAAAACACTGACCATGCTAGATTAAATCTGGTGACCTGAAGGACAAGTTAGAGGAGTACATCATTTTTTAAGCACTCTGAGTACAAAATTTGAGAACTTCACCTTGATTGCAGAACCCTCACAGTCTTCTTGAAAGCTCTTCCTACATACATGCCCGTAAAACTCCTCTGCATGATAGCTGTCTGTAAATATAAAATACAATTAGCTCACCAAAAAAGTCAAGTTTTTCCTGCCGGTATATCTAACAAAAGAAAATTTATATGCATAGGAAAGGTTAAGCAAAAATGACAAATGACCTAAATAAATGACATTCCCACTCAGCATCAATATGACTTCTAGCTGTCGACATTCCACCCCCCACCACCCCACCTCCCTTCTCGCTCTGCAGCCCACTGCTCAGAAACTGTTGAGCACTTTTAATTATGTATATAATAAGGTTGGGGTCAACATATTTCATGCCAGGAGAATGATGTGTATTTAATGACTCCAATACATTACCATCCCAGTGTAATCTCACTGACGGAGTGCTTGTAAGTTTAACTACCATTAATCAGCATCAAGGTTTGTCTAGGTGGAGAAAAATAGATTGGGGTGTGATTTTTTTTCCACGCTGTGCATTACAAGGGAAACACGTTGTGCTGGAGAACAGCTATGCAGAGCAGGCTGATAGATAATGGTCACCTCGAGGCTGCTTAATAAAGCATGCTAAGGGGTTTAGGAGCACAATGTTACAGAGTGTAGTTTTTACAATGTAAGATGTATTGGGTTAATATAGTTACTCACTGATGCTTACCTGACTAAATGCCTCTCACGCAAAATCAAGGCTAGATGTAATCAGTTATGTCTGAGGCTCTGTTTTCCGAAACGACCTGGATTTCTGAAGGGGGACTTCTCTTCATTTTTCTTATTTTACAGAATCTATTTGAAGGAACCCAAAAACACTGTAAGAACCCTACTAAATCATTCTACACCTGACATCTGAGAGAAAAGTTTCCTGTGAGGAGAAAAAAAAAACTTCACAGTAGAACATTGCTGCTCAGATATATTGACTTCCTCTGTTTTCTTTTCTGAATTGTCTGATATAAAGTATTTCTCTGCTAACCTGCTCATGTGTTTTAGTCGGAAAATAAAAAGATGTTCCAAGAAGCGTTGACAAGCCACACACATCATTATGAGTCCTCCTAATCCCTTTTCTTGTGCAGTGAAATATTTGCAGCACGAGACCCCAAGTGCAAAGCCAACATCTGTATCGACGCAAATCCTTCCATTTTTGTACGGAGGGCTGCAACACAGTGCACAGCGGGCTCAGTAAACTGAGACACAAGGGGGAGGGACCCCCACGGAAGGCCCACAAACGGTCGAATGAAAAGCCACATCAATTTCAGCACAGACAACCCCCGTCACACAGATTAGGCAGGCACAATGCCGCGGCCCCTTATCTCCTGCGGCAGGAGGAGGGCAGGCAGATCGGCGTGGGATGGAAACATTCTCAGGACGTAATGGGCAAAATCAATTGTCGCCCTCCTCAATCAATGTGGCCCCCACTTTCACCGTTCAGCGGCTCACCAGTAATTGAAGTGATCCCTCCTGTCTGTAATGACTAGCTAACGCAGCACCGTGACAAAGTTGGAGGTGGACGATAGCAGAGGCCCCTGGATTCCCACAGGGTGGAAGAGTGATCATGAGGCTGGACGAGCGATCGGTGACTTACCCTCAGGATGCATACTTCAACTTCCTCAGGTCCGACTCTGAGCCTCCCTCTCTCTGACCGTCTCTCTCTCTCTCTCTCTTTCTCTCTTTCTCTCTCTCTCTCTTTCTCTCCTTCTCCGTCCCTCTCTCTCTTTCTCTCTCCTCACTTACATTTGTGGGTAGCCTTCAACATCAAATATTCAATGGGAAGAGACACAAAGACTTGGCAGCTCCTTCAACTCAACAGGGTGAGCCCACCAATTCTTTGTTGAGGAGGTGGTGACTAACTGAGGGTACACTTGTACGCTAGGACAGTATCATTAATGGCATATGTAGTAATTAAATAAATAAAAAAGGCTCCAGGCTGATTTTAAAAGACGTTATTCTCTAGTGAGACTGTATGCTTAATTAGCATACACTCAGAATTCTCCCCAACACCATTTTCCATGCTCCAAAAAATCTGCTGTCACAATTTCTTTTTTTTTCTCCACAGAGATTTTCACATTGCTCGAACAATGGACCTAAAATGCCCAAGTTATAATTATACCTGAGATGACAGATGACAGTTAAAAACTTAATTTAGAATAAAAATCCTTTTGACTGAGTTGTTCTGGAAAAGAGAGGGATCCTTGCTTTATAATGGTAATTACTCTGCCGTTTATTATTCGATCAGCACATGCAATTAAACGAGTGCGTGGAGGACACAGTTGATAATAAAGTGTGAGGAAAGTGAATGCTAATTAACCTCTGAGTCTGGTGCTCGTCGCTGTACTTCGGCGTCTACTCTCTCTCTCTCGCTCTCTCTCTCTCTCTCTCTCTCTCTCTCTCCGTGCGCACGCGTGTCCTCCTCAGACCTCCAGCGCTGGGGCAGGGGCGTGCGGGGGTGGCTGCAGGGCAGTTGTAGGCCAGCAGGGGTGGCGACTCCTCCACCCCACCCCTTGATTTTCTCTTGCCTGGGGAACAAAATGCCGGTTTATGGTAGGGGTGATTGACAGAGGAACATTTGTTATCCGTGCCCCAACCCCCCCCCCAACATGCATATTCATGAGGAAGGGCCACGGCTGTTTACCATGCAGTCTCGGGACGCTGCGTTGCCAAGGTCGCTCCCGCCATCGTGCCAGCAGCCCGCGTTCACTTTGTTGCCTATTTTTGTTGTTATTTTGTCATTATTTGACTGTCAGTTTGTTTACAAATACAGAAATAGATAACAGAATAAAATCAGTGACTGTGGTACCACAGGTGTGGATGAACATCTCAACTCGTGTTTAAAAAGCTTTGCCTTCATGTCAACTGTAAAAATGAAAAAGTGTGCAGATTGGCAGTCTTTCTTCTGTCAATATCCTATGCTGTACCCCCCCCCCCCCCCCCCACACACACACACCCTCCTCCACCCCCGATCCCACTACCCCCCACCCCAGAACAGCTGACATTGTGGGACAGAGATATCCTTGCAGTTAATGGTAACTCTCTGTCAGAACAATATGTGGGGGTGGGACAATTATGAGATTAAGGCCCACTTGCTTTCAGTTTGGGCTTGGACCGCTCTCAAAGAGCAGCATCACACAAAAAAGCCATTTCACACATTGGGCTGACAGAGCTGGGAGGCTGGATTGATTCAGGGGGGCTCCTGTCATTATCTGTAATCCCAGTTTCCTGTGCAAGACTCGCCAAAGGAAGAGAGGAAGAAAAAAAAAGAAGAAGAATCAAAGGCAGGGAGTGACAGAACACCCGCAGCATCCCAGCCATGCCGACGTCCTCACCAGTTTATCATCCGCTGACAAGACTGATTTCCATCTGTCTGAAGGAGGCCCTTCTCCAGCTTGATTTAATGATTTGAACTCGGTGTTAAACTGAGAGACACAAGGAAGTGTGCTTTCGCCTTCCTCTGGACAGGATAAGCCTCTCCATGGCTGCCCGATTGAGACACAATTATTTTTTGGGGGGAGAGAGACATGAGTTGTGGGCTTTAACTAAAGCACCTCTTGATCTTAAGCCAAGCTGCATTCTTCCACCTGGTAGTCTTGCCATCTGTTGTCATTCCAAGGCATTTCCTATCTCTCCAGAGCTCCTCTCACCCTGATCCACTCCAGCAGCAGTTGATATTTAACGCCACTGTTTGTGCCAGTGGGCACTTCTGATAAGGGGGAGAAATTTACATTTAGTTGAGACCTCAAACTTGAAAGCAAAGAAGATGACTGCCTCTTGAAAAAAAAAGGGGGAAAAATCCAATCTGGTATAATAACAGCTGTAGTTTGTCACTTTTAGGAGGCCAGCCATCCGTTGGCTGGCAGTTTATTTGCATCCCTCAGGTATCGCGTTCTCTACAGGCGTCTGAATAATGATTCACAAATCACTCTCCTCACACCAGTCAAGGGCTGTGATCCCGTGAATAGACCATTGTACCTGGAACTGTAATTGGTGAAGACTTGACAGAGCCAAGCGTCGGCAGCCGCGTAACAAAGAGGCCCTTGCTTGCGCGCCGTGGGGATGATTTTCATAATGCCAAAGCCACAGACGGCAGCGTGAGCGGCAAATGAGGGCAGGGGTCCCGGGGTCCTCACACTGAGTGGCACAAGACCAGACAAACACTCTGCCACGGGAGCAGGGCCCTTCCCCCAGCCCCAACTTCCCAAAGGCAGCACTGTCAATTAGGAGAGCCGACGCTCTGTCAACATGACTTTTCTCCCAAACCAATTTCACCAACTTTATGACAAGTGTAGTCAAAGCAATCTGCCACGTTCCATTACAAGTCTTTCCAATTATTTGTGGGGGAACAAACATACTGACAAATGAATTGGATAAATGTTAATGCCAAAACATCAAAAAGAGTCGCTTCATCCCGAATCACATCGGATGGATCATTATTTCGACAAGCACGCTCTTAGTTTGAGAAAATAATGGCTTGTAAGTGTCATGTGTTATCATTCCTTCATTCCCACGTTTTGCAGCCAAAGAGCATTTTGTGACAAATGATACAAAAAACTTGCCTTTAAATAATATATCAGGACAAGTACAAAATAACACCACTTGTCCTCAGGAACACAACGCGCTAGTTAAATGATCAGTGGGCATAGTGGCAAGGACTCTCAGAGAAGCAGGACACAGATGGGACCCAATATGCAAAGAATCTGTTAGGGTTGTTTAAGTCTGAACGCATTTTAGAGTGAATTATTATATGCTTTTGAATGGATGTTGTCTTTCCCAAGTGATATGGATCAAGCTCACTCCATATGGCTTTTATAAATCCACATCATCATCATATATCTATCACATTTTTTATTGTGACAACCAAGAACCCTTTAGCTATAAGTGGATGCAGACTTCTGCTCAGTCTACATACTGTCAGTTTAAAGAAGCTGGTAGGTGCTAACAGTTTATAACATTTACAGTACATTTTTATTGAAAGCTGCAAATGACAAAAACACAGCACATGATTACCTGATTAGTTTTCTATGTCACCTTTAAAACAGTTTCATATTTTGATAGCTTTAAAATAAGTCAGATGTTAAAAGATGTTTTTGTCTTCTAGCTTTCCATGACTTTGATATCATTAGAACCATGAAGTGTGTGTGTGTGTGTGTGTGTGTGTGTGTGTGTGTGTGTGTGTGCATATGCATATTGGAGTGCCCTTTATCGCGGTATGTGGAGAAAGATCTCTCACTATGCTAATAGAAAGATTCAGCACTTTCTGGTCTAGATCTCCCTGAACAAATGATGCCTGAAATTTTTATTCTTTCTATAATGGAATTTCAATGGCCCTCACTGCAAATCTAGTGGAAATTTTTGCATATCAAGTGGGAAAAATTAAATGTTAACCACGTTTTAATGTGATTAAGCTTGACAGGAACATTATTTCTGCTAATCATTCACCAACTAAAAAGGCTCCAAGACTAAAGAACAAGTAATATGTGTGCTTACTTCTATGCATAGGTTTGCCACTTTTATTTATGAGAAACATCCAACATATGTGTTTATCTAGAGAAGCAGATATTTTCCCATACCTAGAAGATTCAAATCAATGTCCTGTCCATCAGGTAAGATTCATGTTTATTAAATCAATAGCAGCATACACAGCAATTTTTTGGGGGGGAAAAGTTAGTGGAGATGTACTTACCATGTCACTTAATCAAGTGACAAGCTCTACAATTACATGGCAGTTGTGAGCTCTTTGCCAAAAAATGTCTACTTTGAAAGAGGCCTGTAAGGACAAAAGCACTGCTTCTAAAGTCAGTCAATTTAACTGTATGTGGTAAACTAAATCATCTGGGGAGGGAGGGGGGCTAGTGACAAACAGAACAGACTGGCATTAGAAGCCCTCAACGAGTCTCACGCTAAATGGCTTTTTTAACCTCCTTTTTTTTGGGACAATCCTCGTAAGAGGGGAATAATTGAAGAGTTTCCGCATGCCTGCAGTGGCCTGAGGCCCAGCTAAGCTTTGATCTGCTTAAACGACTCCGGAGCGGAAAACAATGGGAGGCTCTGTAGTACAGGTGCGGCTACCTGAGCCGCCGAGTCGCTGAGCCTGATCAGCCCCGCTGCCACCGCTGTCCCCGCCATTCAGCGCGGCGGCTTTATTATCGCCGCTAAGGCAGGTAAGCCTGTAAAGGTGGGCGACAATGGGGCCCAGCACCCGGACACAAAATGCCCTTTTCAGATGCAATTGAATGCTGACAGGCCTGAGGAGTAATCCTCTAAGAGCCGCTCCCAGCTCGGCGGCCCGACAGCACTGGACACTCCCACAGGTGGAGGGAGAGGCGCGGAACACAAAAGCCCCCTGCCGGGTCCTCTCCACCGGGTCCACGGCCAGATGTGCTCCACTTAAATGGGCCTCCTCTCCCCATCTCTCCAGCTCTCTCTCCCTCTGTCTCTCCACCGGCCTGCGTGCTACGCACCAACTCATCAACTAACCTCAGCTATTTCTTCCCCTCTTTCTTTCCCATATACCCCCCCCCCTCCCCCCCACACACACACCCCTCCCCGGTATTTCTTCTGGAAGGGCCAGAGTACTGTATTGAGCCCCTCACCCACTCCCACTCTCCCCTTGCACGGTGGTGGTGTTGGGGTTGGGGGTTGGGGTGAGGCATGAGCTCATGGAGCCGTTTGAGGCTGGAGAGTCAGAGGCTCTGTGGGGAGCTTTTCATCCTCGCAGCAGTGAGCTCCTGTGAGGACACGAGTGCCCACACTCTCTGCTCCCTGTGGCCGCGGCCGGATGGAGAGGCAGCCACTACACTCATGCACACACACACACACACACACACACACACACACACACATACATACACACACACACACACACACACGCACACCTACACACACACACACACACCTACACACACACCTACACACACATACATACACACACACACACACACACACGCACACCTACACACACACACACACACCTACACACACACCTACACACACACACACACACACACACACACACACACACACACATGGACCTACACATACACATGGGTTCTTAAGTGCTCTGGAACTTCAGACAACACACACACACACACACACACACACACACACACACAAACACAAACACAAACACAAACACAAACACAAACACAAGCACACGCACACGCGCACGCACGCACGCACGCACGCACACACACACACACACACACACACACACACACACACACACACACACACACACACACCCACTGACAACTTATCCTCCACCCTTTAAAACTACGTTTGTGTTGGAGTATGTGTGTGTGTGTGTGTGTGTGTGTGTGTGTGTGTGTGTGTGTGTGTGTGTGTGACAGGAAGACAGGGATCTGGCTAATTAAGGGCATCCTCTAACGCCTGTCATTTAATCATGACAACAAAATGATTTGAAAAAAAAAAGAGAATGCCCTTCAAATCTGACATTTAAAAAAAATAAATAAAGACAAGAGCTACAGACTATATCCACTAATAGTTCACACTCCCTCATATGAAAACAAAATCTTGTCCTTTAAATGACCGAAGACGCATCATCATAGCTGGAGCAGGGCTCGCAG
The DNA here is from genome assembly GCF_018492685.1 of Alosa sapidissima. Taxonomy (NCBI): domain Eukaryota; kingdom Metazoa; phylum Chordata; class Actinopteri; order Clupeiformes; family Clupeidae; genus Alosa; species Alosa sapidissima. Next base: position 19,127,386 of record NC_055958.1, on the reverse strand, counting down.
CAAAAAAAAAAAAAAAAACGGAAAAATGAACTCAGGATTCCGAAATTTCAAACAATAACCCCCGGAGACTCCCCACATCTCCTCAAATAATTCTTTACACAGGGCAGCAGCTCTGTCACTCAGCGCCACGGACTGCAGGAGCAGAGGGAAGAGCGAGGGGAAAAAAACACACACGAGGGGGAGGGGGGGGGGGGAGAGGGGGGGGGGTGAGTGTCATCAAGATGTGACAATTGTGACAAGAGCAGGCAAAGTGTAGCGCCGCACAATGTCGCGTGAATTTTCCCATCTCTCCCTCTTCCTGGATGACAGCTTAATGTGTACCACATGCAATATTTATTCTCATCTCGTGTCAGACTGTCTAGCCGTCCGAGGGAGTACAAAGAATGTCACTTATTAGAATAAAAGCAGAGGGAAGGTAATCAAGGGCATCTGTAGCGGCAGCCAATCATGGCCTTGCTCCCAGCATTCCTTTCTCATTCATAACAGTCCAACAATCATTCTGATAACAAGCTTTCAGGAGCAGTATGTGGCAACACTAAATTCATTTATTTATCTCATTAAAGCTGGCAGGCCACAGGACACTTGCTGTGACATGTGCATTCTGTTATAACCTTATCACTGCCATAATAAACAACACAACTTGTGGCGAGGGCGACTATCAAAATATATCATTAGCCCAGACTTGAAACACATGTAGCTTCTTATGCTCTCAATATCCGTACCAAAGTGTTGAATAGCAATGACTCCGAGGGGTCTCTTTGCACACTCGCACAAGCCCCAGTCGGAAAATGTCTTCCAGGGCTCTGCCTCCACTGCTGTTTTTAAGAGCTGTTGTCACCAGAGCTGTCAGGGGACACTGATATTGGGCTATAAAGCTGTTTAAGTGGCCTGCTTAGGAAAACAAGGCCACGCATAAGACTGAACGCAGTTAGACTAGCGCAGAGGTCTGTATTCTAATGGCGGCAGGCGATACCGACGTCCGTCCATTGATGATGGCTGTAATAATACTACATTGACCACCGTCCAAAACAGACAGACCAATTACCAAGAGAGGGAGAACAAGGAGAGGCTGCTAAAGAGCAGCGTGCTATTGTGTCGGCTCAATTCCCACTGTGATCAATATCTACCTGGAACAATCGGCCATGTTAACATGTGCACACGAGTGCTGACCCCTGGCATTATCTCCACCTCCGTTGCGTGCGCCGGCTGTTTAAGGGAACAAGTGCTTGTCTGGGGAGGTCAAGCTCGAGGAGTCGGCCTCTGGCTTTGTCCCTTCCTCTTGGCTCCCAAACAGGCCCCTGACACTCACCTATAGGATCTCATTACTGATAGCAGAGCCGCGACTGCCCCTCCAGGTGACACAAAACATCTACGGACATTCCATCCATCTTCTGCTCTTACAGGACAACCACCACGCCCACACCCCCCCCCCCCCCACCCCACCACCCCACCACCACCAACACCACCACCAACACCAACACCACCAACACCAACACCACCACCAGCCCCTCGGAAAAAGAAAAACAAGTATCTTCCTGTTACCTGGATGTGGGACACGGTCCTGAACAAAGAGTGAAGGCTGATCCTACTGGGCTTTATTAGCGCCATCTGCTTCTGCTTAACTGCACAGCCTCTCCACTCATTTGGAGTCGTTACAGACGTAGCTGAGGGCCTCCATTAGGAGTTACAGTGGACAGTGGGGGAGCAGGCTGCACCATGGGAAAGTGTCTCAGGATGCCACAGTTCCCAAGGGGGGGGAAGAGAGAAGCGACTGCTCAGCGGAGCGCTTTAAAGGGCGACTCGCTGATTTTTATATCCCCGGTGTTTCTCTGTGCTTCTTTTTCATGGCGAGGCTTCCCGAAAAATTGAATCATGAGTCGAGCGACGGCCGTTTCCTGGAGAAACTTGGACGGAGCCAGTGGTTTTGCACTCTATAAAGTTTCAGTCCTGCTAATGTGAGTTATGGGCTCCGGCTGGCCAGCGTGGGGCTGCTGCCATAACTATAGAGCTGCAGCAGCTCCTCAGAGATCACAGAGAGTGTCTGTGGACAAAACGTCTCCTTTTTTGTCTCTGGCCCACATACCCCAACACAAATAAGCAAATTCCCGCCTTCTCACACCCCTGCACGACCAAAACCCACACAAAGCAGCACTTAGCGCCGAGAAACACACTGACATCCAGTAAGAATGTAAATGTTTTGCTGAAGTCCCAGCCGTCGGAGGAATACTGGGCCAGTGAGGGCCCCCTGTGGAGTTACTGGTGCACATGTGCACAACTCCCACAGCACATGCAGTATCTGATGCACATCATTCAGTAACCATTCAGAGTCAAGGAAATACAGAACAATACAGGTAGTTACACACTCACTGGAGATGTTCCAGAGCACGCAAACACACACACACACACACACACACACACACACACACACGCACACGCACACGCACACGCACACGCACACGCACACGCACACGCACACACACGCGCGCACGCACACACACACACACACACACGCACACACACGCGCACACACACACACACACACACACACACACACACACACACACACACACACACACACACACACACACATAGTAAAAGCACCCTGCAAAGAATTTCAGTAAGTGACAGCACACTGACATTGGCTCTCACCAGGCAAGGCAAACACTTTGAAAAGTCACGCTTCCCACTTTCTTAAAGGTCAACACACCTACTTAAGAGCTTCCAATTTGCTTTAAAGCACATAATGAAAAAAAAAACATAACCGGCTGAGACTTGGTTGTGTCTTACCATTTACTAAGTACAGACAACGATTTCTTTTGTAAAAATTCAATTAGCATTCACGGCTATTAATGTATTAACCCTAACTGATGAAGATGCAAAGACACAAACTGGTCAAGTGTTTGTGTATGCAACTGTGCGCATGTTCACATGCTCAAGCATGCGTTTTTGTCATAAAGGTATTTAGGTTTTTCAAACTTGCATGTATGTCTGTATTGTACATGTGCATGCAGTTGAGTGTGTGTGTGTGTGTGTGTGTGTGTGTGTGTGTGTGTGTGTGTGTGTGTGTGTGTGTGTGTGTGTGTGTGTGTGTGTGTGTCTGTGTGTGTGTGTGTGTGTGTGTGTGTGTGTGTGTGTCTGTGCTGATGTCTCCTGCGCAAACTATGTGGTGCAGACAGGGGCAGCGCGCTGACGCCAGACACCAGAGACACACACACGCCGTGGAGAGAGAGAGGGGGGGGGGAGGAGGGGGGGTTGAGACGCTCTTCACTTCAGGCTCTCTAGCGGATGCCATTCCCTATCACGCAATGGCTCTCAGTCATAAACACATGACAAACGCCGCCTTAATCATTTTTTACGAGAGGGGATGTGCAGGGGGCAGTGCGTGGCTGCAGGCGAGAGCGGAGCAGCGGGCAGCCCCCGTCCACAGCCCCGGTCCCCGGGCCCCAGCCTGCACGCCTGCCGCAGAGGCCCGGCTCCGTAAAAAAAAGCCCTCCTCAGGAACATCACTCGGCCAGCACTGCCTTTGATCTCCGCCGACCGCAATTACACCAACATCCAAATGAGCACCGAGTCGCCTCCCGCAAAACACACACTCACTCACACGCGCACGCACACACACGTATGCACACACATACACACACACAGACAGAGACATACAGACACATACGCACACACATACGCACACACACACACACCAACACACAGACTTCAAAACATGCACCACATGAACACATTTCTCATACACACACATGCACGCTCTTCCTGCATGGTATCATTCAGACACGTGTGTGTGTGCGCTCTCCTCCAGCAGTAAACGATGCTCCGTCTCCAGCAGGGAGAGTGGGGATGAAAGCGGCTCCCCTTCTGCCTCTGATCCTGACCATTAATGATGTCTAGCTTAACTAGTATTGCTTTATTTTGATTTGGGGGAAAAAAAAACAAGGGGTCAGCTTGTTGTGTAGTGGTTACAGCGCAGCACTCGAAGGCTCGCAAGCTGTGGTTTCAATTGTGAACCCCTTTACTTCACCTCAACCCACAGAGAGAGCAAGGGAACGAGAGCGAAGGAGAGAGAGAGAGATAGAGAGAGGGAAAAAGAGAGAGAGAGAGCACACGGTTGCATGACTGGGCTTTTAGTTCTGTTGTTTGGATGGGCCCTGATTATAATCAGTGCAAATGAACTCACAAAAAGCCACTTGAGGCTTTTAAATGCTCTGGCAATGGAGGAATAGTATTTCTGCATCTTTAACAGCAAATGTCACAAACACAAACATGTTGTGCGTGAGCATTGTTTCCAGTTATTATACAAATTAAATATCCAGTTGCACTGCCTGTTGACTGTGGTTTGATTTTGTGTATGACTGCATGGCAATCCATACAATCACTGCGTCAATGGAAATTTGTAAACAAATGATGCTCCTCATCTTTGTGCATCATTGCACACACACACACACACGCGCACACACACACACACACACACACACACACACACACACACACACACACACACACACACACACACACACACACATATATACACATACACACTCATATCATGATCCACGAGCATGTGTATTTATCAATGTGTCTCTCCCTGTGCCTATATACTGTACGTATAAACATGCAGTATTGTATAATTTCTACAAGATCACCTGGCAGACAATCTTCAGGCCTCATCTGTCAAGTCAAAACATGACAACGCTCTTGCACGCACTCACACACAAAATTCTTTGCCATGTGTTCACTATATATATATATATATATATATATATGCCCTGACAAAAACTACATGACAGGAGTAAGTGAAGCAATAAATCTAGCAGACTGACCTGTTTGCCTTACTCAGAGCCTTCCTTTCTTCTCAGCTCACATTAAAAGCTGAGATGGTAATTTGTCTTGCTGTTTGCTTTGAATAGTCCTTAACCGTGTCATCATCTCGACTGTTCTGGGGAAAAACACAGGAGCATGGCGACGGTCAAATGGCAGTCTGGCGTCTTGGCAGCAGACTGCCTGCCATTACAGGCTGAGAACTGCATTTATTGTACAATTAGGGACAGCCAGATCTACCTGTAATCATCTCCATACAGGTGTGAGCCCTGCTCCGGACAGGGGAAGTGACTCATCACTTGTCAAACGTAAACACTTTGATGTCAGCATTGTTCCACGCTCAGCCCCCAGGCGCGGGCACATCGCGGCTTTTGTTCATTTAAAAAATGCAAGAGATTTATTGCATTTCGCACACTTAAACACACTTAAACACACACACAGACAGACACAGAGACAACTTGAGGGGAAAAAAGACACCTTTCCGGTTGATGACTGACATGGCAAAAAGTCATGAATCGTTTGATTTATCTGTTCCTGTTGCAATGCTACAGCTGTCAAGAAACCAGTCGTATTTTCACGTTGAAAGCATTTTTAAGTCCTAGGTAAATACCTTCCCTATCGAGCACTGTCAGGCAAGATTCAAGAGGGGAAAAAACAGGTGCGGACACAGATCCACAGATTAGTTGTTATTGACACTGCAACAGTGGATGAGACAAATATCCCTTTTAGACCTAATGGACATTACAAACTGTACCATCTCTGTCTGAGCTTGGTGGAGTTCATTGCTAGCTCTGTCTGTGTCGCTCGTGAAAAGGTCAAAGCTTGAGCTGAAGCCCCTCAAGGCTATGAAGTGTCTGCACACAGCAAACTGGGATGCTCGGCCACCATTTAAGAGAGAGAGAGAGAGAGAGAGAGAGAGAGAGAGAGACAGAGACCCATAAACTGGGAGCCATTCTGGCTGGATCTCATTTGGAATGAAGTCATGTCTTAAAGAGGTGCAGTCATTTCCTCCTGCTTATGAAACAGGTAAACCAATCACTGTCTTTAAGTGAAAGGTCTAACAGGCCCAGAGATGGCAAACACAAATTCTTTTTTTCCCCATTAAGTAAGAATGGTAATGTGTAAACAATCTTGCTACCCTCTTCAATTTAAGTATTTTTGACGTCTTTGTTTTTCATGCCTTAAAAGAAAGACACTGGTCTCACCAAACTATGCACAATGATGTGAAATTAGTCACATACATTGGCTTGAATTACAATGGGATTTCTTTCCAAACATAAACATCAAACTAACAGTAAGCTGATCCACAACACTGACAAAAACAAACAGTCAGTAGAGAGGGGGGCAAACATTTGTAGACACATTTAAATAGGCCCTTCTTTATGATTTATTGGCGTGTTGTCATATGGAATTAATTAAATTCTGGCTCCTAGACTATGAGCGCTGTACTTTTTATTTATTTATTTATTTATTTTCCATCTTCCCCTCTTTGATATCACATGGAAATTAGACATTTTACTGGAAAATGGAAACCATGTGCCCTGGAGTGTCTAATGAAGAGCAGAGTTTGGAAACAGAGCTGAGTTTGCCCTGCTCACACTCAGTCATGGTGTGCCACCACATCACAGTTCTGTGTCAGAGTGCTATCAGCACTCACCCATGCGCCAACTGGATGGTGGGAGAAATTCCGCACAAAATTCCGAGTTTCAGCGCATCTGTTCGAGGCTGCAGGAGAAGAGGAAGTGATCGTCCACTCCCTCGTCTCGCTTTTTTTGTTTGTTTTCACTTCACTGAGGGTTAATGAAGTAAATTATGGGCCGAGATGTCCAAGACAGAATGTTTTTGTGTCCTGTCACAAACAGGGAGTGGGGAAGCCTTGAAGAGAAAGAGAACTGAGAGGCCAAACTTTCCACATGGTCTTTGAAGACCACGGCGAAGATGAAAAAACGCGAGTGAGGCCAAATCAAATTAAGATCTCGTCTGGGCACTGCAGGGAGCATCTATAAAGACTTTAGATAAATATCAGTCAGGACAGATGTCATTAGTTTGTGAAAAAAAATTAAAATGAAACTACAGTTTTTTAAGTTGTGATTTGCATAGCAGACCCTTTGCTCAAAAGCAGCAGCCTGACTTTTTAGCCCAGATGAAACGATTGCCCCAAAAAAGAACATTAATAAATTTGAGTGTAACATCAAAGCCCTACCTCCTTGTCATTCCGATCGTGATAGTGGCGGACATGTTTCTTTTCATCCCGCTACCCAGTTCTTGATTTTGCACATTACGTCCTGTTTGGGATTAAAAGCGAACGAACAAGAAGCCATTAAAGGAGATGAAAAAGAATATAAACCCAGCAGGACTCTGGGTAATTATTTCCTAAATGCATGGCATCCTGATGCCAGAGTGAACAATGCGCTCTCCCATTCAAAAGCAGTGGAGGAAGGGCTTTGACAGGGATGGGATGGCACGCATAGGACCCCCTCCGGCCTCTCACATCAGAGCCCAGAGCCCAGACACAGCCCCAGCCTCAGCCACAGCCACAGGCTCAGCTGCACTCAAACCCCGCTCTGGGTGTCTGTTACAAGTCACAATTTCTCCCATTGATTAGGAAGTTGGTGAGAAAGAAAAGTTTGACAGCATAACCCCCCCCCCACTCCCCCACCCCTGTGAAAATGATTGTACGCTCATGGAGCAGCGTTCATTTCTTCAGTGTTGGGGGCCCTCTAGTTCTCTGATGCTCACAGCCAGTTCTCAAACACAGTGGTAAGGTATTAATTACCATTTAATCAGGAGGAGACTTTTTCGGCTCTCCTGGCAAACGTTTGCCACATTCATTATTTCGGTTGTTGTGGGTCGAGACCACAGGCAAGCCCGTGCCATGAGAAGGCTCTGGAAGCAGGCATGGGTGGAGAAAATAAGAGGGAGGCTGTTATAAAAAATTTGTAATAAAGAAATTGAGCCTATTATTGTTGACGCAGCCCCCACGGAAATTAGCGGAACACATTCTTTTTGTTCCTGTCAACTTAACCTCCCCCTTCATAAAAAAAGCTCTCCTCCTACCCTCCACCCCCGTTACAACCCCCCTACAGCACCCCCACCTCCACCACCTCCCCTCAGCACTCCCCTACCTCCTCTTCCCTCCCTAAACCCTAGCAGCACTTCACAATCACACGCCCCCTTTGAAAGAACAGAGGGAAAAGAGGCTGCCAGAGCCTCAATTACACAATGGCAGAAAAAAGCTCCGCGCACTGACCCCCAGCCAGCTGCATTCACTCTCTGCACATCTCTCTCCGCAGGAATTCTAAAGGCCTTTTAGTCAGGCAGCCCGAGTGCGGGCGGCAGGAGAGACACAGTGAGAGAGAGGGAGAGAGGGGGGAAGAAGAGGGGGGAGAGGGAGAGAGAGAGAGAGAGAGAGAGAGAGAGAGAGAGAGAGAGAGAGAGAGAGAGAGAGAGAGAGAGAGAGAGAGAGAGAGAGAGAGAGAGAGAGCTGTGCACACTTCATCCGCGCTGGCCCAAGTCTTCACAGAGAGATTAATCATCTGTGAAATGGAAACAGCAAACTGCCAGTGACACAGGCTGAACCCGCTCCAGGTCTCCCTCATCAGCTCCCGGCTGCCGTGCAGGGCTCCTCTAACAGGCAGGTGTTAATAAAAGGCATGTGGGTCCTACAGGGGTCAAACGCGCCTGCCTGCCACTAGGAGAGCCCCCCCCCCCCTGCTTTTTGGGGAGGGGTGCTGGCCAAAGAGAGAAGGTGTTGGAGGAGGAGGGGGGATGCATCCTTTCTTATTGTTGTTTGTTAAGAATTGGCGAGCCACCTTTCATTTGGATGAGAACATGGAAACAAGTATTTTTGTTTTTGGACATAATATGTGTTTGTGTCTCAAATGGACTGTATTGAACGCAATGAAATAATAAAAAAAACCTAATGTGAATCAGAATGTGACGTGAAATTTAATGTGTTGGAATAGGACATTTTTGAGTGCACGCATTTCGGCGCAACGTGCCAGTAGCATCGATTCAACAATTACTAAATCTCTGTACGGCTCAGTTGGCATAATATCCTCAGACAGTGGTGGGTGTCGGAGTTTCAATCACTCGTGAACAATTAGCATGGCAGGCCACATGGCTGTTGTTAAAATATGTAAAGTGTGCTTGGAGAACTCCATTTAAAAAGCACAGCGAGCGTCTGCTGGGACCTGCCCTAATGTTGTCACTTTACAGCTGATCTATTTCCCACTTCTCCAGCGTCGACAAATCTGGTCCGCTTTAAAAACTCAACAGAGGCGAGCGCGTCTAGCTGCGTCTGCAACACCTAACACTCACGGCACACGACACAACTGCACAGATCAACGATGAAAAGATGCTCTCGTTAACAGGCCTTTTCATTCCTCCTGAAATTAAACTCAGCTGAATGTGTCAAATACCACATTCAGCCTGTCCCAGATTAATTATTTGCCCTCCCCCCCCTAAAAAAAGGAAGCTTACTGCAGCCTTTGATAGGGAGGCTTTTCTTTAACATCTAAAAAGGCCCCTCCATAGATTTCGCCTGGCATGGCGAACACAACATTTGACAAGTAATGTAGATCATTTTTATTCATTGCCTAAAATTGTCAGCAATTATGTGCGTCAGTGGCCACCTGCTTGGCCTGAATGGCTCCCTGGCCGCCCGGCTGGGTGAGGGGGATTAGGCTGGGGGGGGGGGGGGGGGGGGGGGCCTGGGAGGGGGGGGGGGTGCCGGCCAGGGCCCCGACAGCAGGTGAAATAGCCCTGCTCGTTAGTATAATGAGTGGTCAGAGGCTTCGTATGCCAGGTCCCTGAAATTGGGTGTATGGCGTACGCTGAAAGACGGGATTACCCGGCGTCTTGAGGAACATTCTGCCACAGGGTCACTGCTCATGCTGCCCTGAGCATTTGACAGTGCGTGGCGGAACAATGATGCATCCTGGTGCCGGTGGCTTCTGAGGGGTGGTGGGGGAAGGAGAATGGCAGGCGTCGGAGGAGCCTAAAACCAAACGCGTGCGACTCCTAACAGCCAGCTGCTATTGCTTCATTACCTTCCCCATGCCCCCCTCCCACACTCTCTCTCTCTTCTCTTTATAAAAACACAGTCTCGGGGCCGTGCACATTTCCATGCGGAGCCTCCAGATTTATCTAATGGACCTATTTATTCTGTGTCTTACACGGGGGAGAGCAGAGGAAGGCCCTGTCACAGCACATTCCAAACATTTACCGCATTAATATCTAGATGTGGGACTGTGGGTCATCCATTGTGTGGCCTCTCTCTCTCTCACACACACACACACACACACACACACACACACACACACACACACACACACACACACACACACACACACACACACACACACACACACAAAAGAGAGAGAGAAAAAAAATGTGGCGAGGCGCTTGGGCCCAGAGAGCGCGAGCAGCGCTGTGATTTGAGTATTACTTCAGATGAAAAGACGCTGGTGGAAACACTTTCATTAGCCTGGCGCTGTGACCCAGGGTTAGCAGCTGAATAAGTAACTCTCTATTAATGATTTCTACTGCAGAGAACCCCTGACCTCCGATCACTTTCAATCTCAGAAAAGGAGAAAAAATGGGGCAGTGAGAGGAGGGGGTGCTGGGTGGAGGGTGTGTGTGTATGTGTGTGTGTGTGTTGGGGGGGGGGGGGGTGAAGAGAAAAAAAAGATACATACATTTTTCACATTGAAGCCGGGTGGCAGGAGGGGTATCATTTGTGGCGTGCTGTGCGGGGGTGCGGTGAGTGGCATGCTGGGACATCGACTACGCCGTGCAGGTTGGGGTTCTGCAGCCCGCGCCATGCGTGCCCCTCACTCTGCCCCTGTCCGCTGCAGTGCGCCACTGATCGGCCGTCGTCATCGACTCGTCCTCCGCTCCCACACACCAGCTCCTTCACACGTCCAAACAAACCATCTTCCTCCTCCAAACCTGCCCCAGCAGAAAATAGCATGAACCTCATGCTTCACACGCACTACATCAAACACACACACATATACACACCTTCATTTATACACACACACAAACACAGACAGACACACACACACACACACACACACACACACACACACACACACACACACACACACACTAGTGCTGAACATAAATCAATATTATTAATAGTTTTGACATGGGAGATGTCTCCAACATACCACAGGGCTCCACACAATGAGTCACAGTCGGATTAATATGACATCATTCAAGGCAATGCAACATTCTCACGACACTCCAACACCACAGATCCACACGAAGTCTGTTCACAAAGCACTACTAAACTTCAATGACAGAAATAAAAACAATAAACAAAACAATAAATTGACAGTCTTTATTGCTATGTTTGGATCTGACCATGAAATGACGTGCATTTCCTTTCATAAAGGGGAAATAAACTGTATGCTCTTATGCAATCATAAATCTAGGAAACAAAACTAGTGACACATTCTAGCCTACATCCTCTAGCATTTGCATCCTCTCCTTCCTGGTAAATAGATGCATTTTAAAGGCAGACATGTTGAGAGTAGTTACTCTTGCTTGTCCTTTTTTGCATTTTTGCTGTCTCTAATGTTTGTTATTATGGCAGTTGAGTTTCATTCTCAATTCTGGGCTCTTGGTTGCCCTAATCAATCTGCCTTGTTGCCATGGTCCTGATAGTGATTAGATAATGAAGCTCTTAGCCACACAATGCTGCCAGAGAGGAAGGCTTTTTTCCTGCTCTGCCACCGCTCCTGGCCACAACCAGACCCAGGCTACATTAACCAAATAAGACAGAGAAGAGAGTTAGCCCCACTTGGCTCCCCAAATGTATTTACAAATCCATCAACATTGGACACCACGGCATGGTGATCTTGTAAATGATGAATAAGAAATAGTGTGTGATCATCAGTGACCAGGTCTAGTGACATATAACACAAATGAATCTGGAATTCCTCATATCTATAGGCTCATTAGTAGTCCTCCTCCTCTTTGAAATGTCCTACATTGCGGAGCCAAATCAAATGTTTTATCTTGCGTGGCATCTGGAGTGATGACGTCTGCCGAGCGCGGCGCTGACAGATGTTTTCCACTATGTTAGGCATGTGTGCTTCCTCGCCTCGCATACCTCCAAACAGACTCCAGGCACTGGGGCAGACACCTCCGTGGAGCCGGCCGATGACAGCTGAGGCCCTCTGAGCAAAGTGCGTCATTTGACTGATTCACGCCATTCATCACTACTGTCACCAACCTGACGCCAGACAAGTCTCAGCAAATGCTTCCAGCAGAAAATATTGATGATTCATGTTGTGTTTTACATGAATGTGGTGGTGTGTAACTACTTTAACTTGCCCTGGGTAATTTTATACTTATTTTTTATACTTTTATACTTTGATTATTTTCCTTTGGAATTCTGATAATCTGACATCTAAATATTAGTCAAAGAATTCTATTGCCTTCAGGACTCATTTTATACAATGTCATTTTCGTTATTTCACTGTGCAATGTGCATGCATTGTCTGGTAGCAGCACAGCTCGCGTGTTCCTGTGACAGGGCTGATTATACGCTGATTGGAGGCCCCTTCCCCTGCCATACGAAGACACAGTCTTGTGTGCTCACCCCAGGAGACCACCCAGGGCAGCACATCCCAGTGGGGCCACGGTCCCTAAAACTACAGAGAAGCTCGGGAGAGCCAGTGGGATCAGCTGTCTTAATGCTCTTACACAGTTACATGATTAGCAGCACCCCAAGAGACAGGTGATTACATGGCCAAGCAAACCTTTGGGATCGCAGAAGCAAAATGATCCATAAACACAGACAGCAAAAGGACAACACTGACATGTATGAAGAAATAATAAAGAAATATAATTTGCAACAGAAGAGAACAAAACCTAAATATTGGATACCCATTTTATGAAATAAAACAAATCTAATGCCAGACATACCACTCAGTTACGCATACAGAGCGTCTATGCCTTGATGCAAGCTGTCATCAAGCTATTCCCCCTCATGGAGAAATGAAGTTATCCAATTACTCTTTGCCTAATCAGGCTGTTTTGGTTCCTCTCCTCTTCCAGAGGTACTCCACAGTATAAACAGTTCACTTACTAGACACAGAAAGGGGCTAATCAGTGGAATTATTGTTTTGCTGCACCAATTTAGCTGCTCTGAGTTCTACACTGATTGGAATGAAAATTTGCTATTGTGTGCGCTGTTCGTGCTTGAACTTGAAGTGAAAATAATGCAATGTGAATTATTTCTAAATGGTCAATGTATAAGCTCACTAAGGCCTTGGGCTACATTAAGGTTTAGATTGCCTATACACATTTTGTACATTTGTATTGTCCTTTAAATTGGCCTACACAATTCCCTCACACAAAAGGCTGGCATACGGACAGATTAAGTTCACTGTGTTGTTTACAGACTGAAATGAGTATGATGTTCTTTCACTGTTAAAGTATTTCTTCACATGCCCCACATATTTTGAAACAATAATTTTGCATATTGTAACATTTGGCCGCCACAAAAGGAAGATTCTTCTCTGCTATGGAGAGACACTGATTACAGTGGTCATGAAAAGGTGTGGGTTTTTGATATATGACCGAGGGCTCTAAAATAAGCAGATGTATGTCTGTACAGTACAGAACATTAAAAATACACTTTACACATTCACTTCCATTCACTAAAGTATGAATTGCATTGAATTGATTTCAATAGCACAGCATTTGCACACCTCTGTTATGTAATTTCATGAACTTAGTATGTTATGATTTATACAGTAAAAAAATGATTTTTTTCATACCGCAAAAGGGGAAATCTCCACAATTAGCACTTTAACGATGAGGTCTGTGTAGGCCTCTGCAAAGACAGCACTTACGAGACAGTGGCACCACACAAAACCACAAGGAAGATAGTAAAAAAGAGGGGAAGAGGAGGCAACGGGAGGTGGGGTGGGTGGGTGGGGGGGGGGGGGGGTGCTGTTTCAGAAGCGACGTCTACCTTGCAAATAACATTTACATGATTTACTACTTCATTTTGGTTAGTGTAGTTTTTGGAGGGGTCTATTTGTAGGTGTGCTAAAACTAACAGAACAAAAGCCTGGGCGTGGGACGAGCTACCAGAGAGTGGTCAGCCAGAGAAGACTCACAGGAGAACCCATGCCTGGGCAGAGCCAACAGAGGCCCACCAGCACTGCCACCATCCACTGCCTACTGCCCAATACGCACTCAGCTCTGTTTCAATGGCTCCAGGCAGCTGGGTCAGGTCCAGACCTGTTATGGCAGGACAGGAGACAGTATGGCTCTATCTAGTAGGATAGCACATAAATTTGGACATGAAACATAAGATTAATAGTGCTGATGCTATACCACAGTAGTCTACAATAATAGTCTTGATTATGGGAACTTCTGTTTTTCTAGATTTCAGCTAATTTCAGGTTCATTCATTAATAACATGCCCTGTATGTCACACTGCCTACACAGAAGGTACAGTCAATAAATCATTTATTGACAAAGTATGGCAAGACAATCAACCTTGGATGTTTACTGGATAAATCTGACTCTTTAAAACACGAAAACCACTGATCGAAAAAAGATGTGTATTCTATTGTTGTTAACTGGGAGAGCATGTCATCAAAGTAATTTAATGACATGGTAGCATGTACTGGCAATAAACTTCCTGTGCGTGCTGTCACATGCAAGAGAAGGGGAAGCCACACCAATCGCCTGCATTCTTTGGCTTGCTTTTGGGCTCTTCCACCTCACGGATGCACTGCAATTCTCCCTGGTATTCACAGCCATAAAATGTACTCCATGAGTCTGTCAAGAAAAACATGCTGTTACCGTTTCTGACTAGGAAACAAAAATATGTGAATAAAGCTCTGGCTATATGTTGTACGATCACCATGATGCATCCCTTCTATAAACAGATATGAAAAAGAAAAGAAGAGGCTTCAAAGAGTAGAAAATGCACAAAATGCCTTTGCTTTATCTCACTGTCAGCCATCTACTGCTCTCAATGTAGGTCTATATGAAGAAAGCATTGCTATGAGTATCAGATAGACTGCCTGAATGGCGTACATATCTCAATAAAGTCTATCTAAACACTTATCAATTTCCCTCAGGCAGCAACCGTCAATCTCGCAACTGTATTTCGTTAGCCTAATTTTTATTTGAAATACATCACACATTGAGGAAAAAAGGTAAGGGGCTTTCACCTGACAGACGATAACCATTGAAACTAACTTGAGATTTATGCAGTTAGGGAATGAATGTAGCAGGGTAGCTCAGGATTTCATTAACTCTGACTGAGACAATAATGGTGTTCATTCCCCTTTCATAGCAGCCCGCTCTGTCATTTTTTCAACCCGGTGAGTCTGAGTGGGACTTGATTGAAAGAAACCATCATATGCACATCACTGTTGTCCCACATCATTCAGAGAACAAACCTTTTTAGATCCTTAACTACCATAGGAGTGCTGATTGCACAGGCACCGGCAATTTCCTAACCAACCGCCACCTGAACAATGATGTGTTCGGCTTTCAGACCCTCCAGCCTTTCAAAGGTGAATCATTTCACAGTTTGGAACGAGATCTCCATAGCAACTCCTCTTTGAGGGTTTTAGAATCACCATCCAGTAATTCTATGATCATCAGGCCCAGCCATTCCCAATGGTTCTTTTCACAGCGGACAGAGGGAATTGGGGGGTGGGGGGGTAGTTGAAGGAACCTGAAAAATTCTACAGACTATTTCAGGCAATTCATTGAGCAAAGCCCATTAGAATTCAAAATATTTCGACCTTCAATCACGAAGCATGTTATCTGAAGCTGCGGTGATCTCCAGTCAAGACGGGCAGACATTTTAGTCTAATCACCCACGGTGAGTGGAGGCTGACAGAAAAACTCCTCATTCTATCAGAATCAAAATGTCCATTTTAACGCTGTGACAGTAGCTCAACAGAGGCCACAAACAGAAAGAAGATGATTCCAGCTTCCCCCTTGAAAATAAAGGGAAAACACTGTAGATTTGCTCAGTATCTCAAAGCAATCACATAACTCATTACAACCACACAGACTGCCACTGCAGGGAAGATGATGTACACTGTCTGAATCTATCTGCCAAAACATTGTCATTTCCCATAAGCGGTGACCTAACCTGTCCATTCAGTGCAATACTAGTTTGTGTCTCACCAAATATAATGTAAATAATTCTGTGCATTTCATATAAAATAGGTAACAATCAATGATATGTTTGACAACATCAAAAAAACAAATCAAACGCAATGCAATCTATATAAAAGCATTTATGTTATGTCTATAAAATGCAATCTATATAAAAGCATTTATATTATGTTATGTCTATAAAATGGAGTCCATTCCTCATGGTTTTAATTGTGCCGTGTCAGACAGCAATGATTTGTGAAAGAAATAGTGGTTAGCTTACTCTTTGCTGAGTATGCCTTGTGATGGAAACCGTGGTCCCTCGCCCATCTAAACATGTAGAAACAAATGGATGAAATTGCACTGTATGAAACTTTGTGGGTGAGTAAAACACAAGCGCAGACACAACAAAAGTGATATATATCTTCAGGCTTTGCGCTGACTAACACAGATCATGTAGCGTTGGGACTGCAATGGTCTGGCCTGTGGTGTTTTGTGGTGCCGGTGTATGATTCCCATGGCCATCAAGCACACAATGAGACAAAGATGACGACGGCTTGGACAGGAACTGGACACCGCTTTAGAACACATTATCTTAAACACACTTCGCTGCACTTGTTAAACCCCCCCTTTTTAAAAAGACTGAATGACACACAAAAGAAATGATCAAAGCCGAGAGTCGCAGTGATCCCACGGTGAAGTTGTAGTTGTGGCCAGATCTCCAGCCAAAACACAGCATGGCAGGCTTAGCCTGTGGACCATCTATTGGAAATCACACTCTTGCACAAAATGTGTTTCATTACTTGGGTCTGCATCTGTCTGGCAACACATCAGAGGGAACGGGCCCCAGAGCATAAAGCTACACAGCAGAAATATGGTGCCTTTCTCTCTACTATAGAAACGGAGGCTCCTGTGCCTGAGCTCTGCGCTTTTTCATATTTCCCCCCACACTCCACAGATGCTGGTGAGCTCATAATCAGTTTGACATCTCATTTTGGCTGCATCAGCTGTGGGGCTCACATTTAGAGTAACCATGGGCTTTACACAGGATTTCAAAACCTTCATATCGATGGTATAATATTGGAGTTGTGGAAATGGTAGCAATTTTTGTTGTCGTTCTGGAGCTTTACGGGGCTGGGTGCTATTCCCAGTGGTGGCGTACAGGTGTCCGTGCAGTCGGAGATTAAAGAGCCAAGAGTGTGAAGGAGCCAAGCAAAACAGCAGCCTCCAAAAGCTGTGAACCACATCCATCCCAGGCAAATACATCTGGCTATACCACCACAACTTTGCTGCTTTCTGTGCTGTGCAAGAATAACATATGGAAGGAGGTGGGGAGTGGGGGGGGGCTTCAAATGCATACCAGACAGCAGAATTCCAGAGCCCAGAACTGGGTTCCTCACAGAGCACCATCAGTGGAGCTGATGAAGGCTTCGGTATGTGGATTCCATCCCTGCAGTGGAGTTTTGATTGCTCAAGTCAAACCAGTGGGAGCAAGTCCAGCAGAGCCGCCAGGGCCGTGTGCGGGGAACTCCGGGGTCCCCTGCAACAGCGGGGAGAGGCAGCGCGTCTGACTGACTTGTTCGCTGGCACAGGACCCAACGGTTCCGCTCACCGACCAGGCGCTGGGAACACTTACCCTAGGAAACTGCTCCCTTCTGTGAGACTATGGGGAACATGAGGAGGTTGTGAGCATCAGCTTTCAGGATACCATAATGCTGCCTTTAATAGTTTTCTGGATGGTTTCGCTGAAAGTAAATCCACTGTTTACACAGGCTTTTCAAAGTCATTACGGGGGGGTGGAGAAATATTTATAAAGTGCACACTACTAAGCGAGTTGGGCAACTCTGCTCTCCTCACTTCAGAGCAGAAAATCTGGTTCTACCATTGCCTGGTTTCAATAAGGCTGCAGTCAACGCCTTTGGCTTAATGAATAAACTTCACAATAGCAAAATAACCACACTAAACTCATTAAGCCTTGACAGACAATAACGATCAGTCAAGGAAATGCAGTGTGCTAAACTACCTCACAATGCCTAAGTGGTGTTCACAAAACCAAATACGTAGTAGCAGGTGCAAGTTTTCTGTTCAAGTTACACTGGACGGCAATTATTGGTTCAGGTAAAACACCGGTCATCTTTCCAGCCTTGGTCCAGGGCAGAGAGTTCAGTTCCAAAAAGTTCAGTCCATAAAACCACAGAAAGTTTGATCAGTGAGAGGATAACTATCATCAAAGAATGCCACTGTGTACATGTTGGCTCTCTTTGTGAGCACTCTTTGTAATGCGTTGCTGTTTTATGGCACCTACTGACCACAGAGCACTCTAACCTCTCAAAGCTGCAGTCTACCATGACACCCACAAAAAGCCCTCTGACCAGCGGTTCTTCACAAAGTGTTGCAGAACACTTTTGGGAAAAAGCACACATTCCCACTGAGACCTCGTCTGTCGCCACTACCATATAATCAAGCAATAGAAAAGAGGAGGCCTGCATGTTGAAGTATGTAGTGCCTGACACCAGATAAAACATTTCCATAATTCCAAAAACAAAGCCAGAAATTGCCACGGTTAAGTGGTAGAACAAGCTATGCATTCCCTACGGAATTCTTGAAAGGAAAACAATGGCGAGTCACAACAGAGAACTGTAAATCCATTGAGGAAGAGCCTCTTCTTGTGAGCACTAGTGGTTTCCAGCCATTATTCATGAGGACTGTTTTCTGCATGCAGAAATAAAGGAGCTGTTTTTAGTTAAAGATATGCCTTGGTGTGCCACACAGCCATATCTTGAGGAATTTTAGGATTTGAAATGCATGACTCTCCACTTTGCCAACACCCACAAAACCACGACAAGTGAAATCTAGACCATTAAAATACAGACACTTTAACAAAGTGTTCTCTGTTTGTTTGATTCATTTTCTGTTATCCAGAAGTGGTAACAGGTATGCATTTTCCACGTGGTGCGTTGGAAAAAAACAATACAGAATAAAAATAACATGCGATGCTCCAAGGAATAACACACCTTAAAGGACTGCTCATCACAGTGGAATGAGAAAACCACAGTCAGCGCCCTGTAAATGCCAGTTCATTTGAACAATATTGGGCTGCTGTTTTGCAAATCTGGTCTGACTGCACCTTAAGAAAAGCAGACAAACTTCCTACCAGACCAAGAGATGCAATTACATTTAAGCGCTGTTTATACATACTTGGGAAGATCCCGCACTTAATATGTTTCACTGAGTGGGACAGTGAAACTTTAAACTTTTTCATAGATGAAAAAGAAAATAAGTTCATCCTGTACAGATACATGGGGAAAAAAAGAGACCACCGTCTCATGAAATTCTAAGATTTCATATTGGCGCACTCTGTCATACCAAGTGTGTTGAATAGCTATTGGAAAATGGCCATGGAACTAAAATGACACACCTATTATACTGTCCACTGACTAATCCCGGCCACTAAGAGTCTCAGAACAATGTGGCAAAATGCTCCGCATTGTAGCCCTGTCCATTTGGCCTCTCTGTCTGCCTGCAATAGAGGAGTCACTAATCAGTGCTCTTTTCACATAATGGCAAAGTCAATAGCCGCATACAATCAGTAAACAAATTCTGCTATTTTTAAAAGAGACTGTCTCCATTTTAGTGGCAGCAATTTAAATTATTCTACCGTGTAACACTTTAATTGTCTAAGACAAAGAAGATGTCGAAGGCACAATGGAACTTGAAGCAGAGAGAGATCTAAAAGTAATTTCTACGCTGCCATCAAGTGATGACAATTGATAAGCTTTTTGTTGAAGCTATTTTGCTCAAGCGTTTTCAGAGAGCCAAAAAAACAGCTAGCAGTAAGCTGCCATTTAAAATAAATAAAAACAAGTTGAGAACACTTGACAATTAATTGAATACACTTTTTCAAAATCTGAGGGATATTGATGCATGAAACTTTTTAATGTAACATTTTCATGTAACTTTTTCATTACAGACTCTATCAGGAGATAACTGTTAAGCAAAGGCCTTATAACTGATAACTATAACTACATTTAAATTCAGCTGATAGCCCTTCAGATGTTGCTTGGGAAATGTGTCTGGCCAATAGGTCATTTATAAAATCGAAAGCTGTAAAAGAAGAACCAAAAGGTCTCTAATACATCGAGAGACAGCTGCAATACTAGTCACCTTTCTCTCCGAATTCAACATTAATGTTTAAAGTCCCCTCATGAATGTAAAGCTAGTGATCTCAGACCTGCCTGAAACCAACACAACATGATCCCAATGAGACCACAACACATGAAAAGCCTGTTCTGCGTGTCCACGGTAATATAACATGAGTCACTTCCACACATGACACGAAACGGAAAGGTGCTGATTTTATGATGCGGCTGGAATGGGAGTCACAGAAGAAGGCATCTGTGTGCAGACATGCTTGTTCCCATCAGTCACTGAGAGAGAGCCTCACTCAAATGACTCACTCCCTTCCTCCTACAGAAACAGCAGTGCTGTGGGACTGAGCGGCCATGAATCTCACACAACTCTTCTGTAAAGACACAAACCAAACAGAGGGCCTGTGTGGAAAAAGATTGACAGCGCCATTAAAAGCAAAACATGGGAGTGGTGGTGAGAACATACACCTTTGCCTTTTGTGCATTATGACAATAACTTAAAGTGCCGCATGTCTTGTATGATTGTGGTTTAAAATGAAACGGCTTCTCTGGGGGGGAAATGGGAAGGTGGAAAAACACCCAAACGGTGGCTGTATACTGCATGTGAAGTGTGAATAATCTGCGCACAGCGAGAGCCTGTACCTGGCGCGCGCTCCTGAAATCGGTGGAGAGAAATGGCTGCGCTGGTGGGGGAATGGGCACTCTGCTTTGATTCAGGTCAATGGTGCAGAAGGGGAAATCTTCAGCTGCACTCTGACTCTTTGTCAGTTTGCTGGAGAAAGCGGACTTCCCGAGAAGGGGGGCTCGGGGTGGGATGGGGTGGGGTGGGGTGTTGTCCAGCACACGAGTCAACATAACCTTGAGTCAATGCTGCTGCTGCATGTGTGGGTCGTAGACAATACAGAGCATGCCCTCTCTCTCCTCCTTTGACTGAAACAAAGGTCAATTAAGTACATTTGATCCTTTGATTCAAACAGCACCCTAGTGTTAGAACACTAAACCCAATTACGAGGTCAGATAATCCCATAATAGATCAATTGTGTTGGGAATCCATGGGAAAATTGCCATTCTGGGAGACTTGCAGTGGGAGGGACAGGGATCAGGAATATCGCCCCATGTTGGGCCTATTGATAGATTTCCCTCCAATGGAGAAATGACATCTCAAGAGTCCTTCATGTCCTAACAAACGAATGGAAGCGCAATAACAGCAAAGCAGTTAAATGTAACCCAGGGCTTTCCATCTCCGTCTTCTCCACGGTGCTCAACACTGGCCTGATTGGACAGCTGAAGCTCAGAAACCTGCAGAAAAGAAATTGCAGGAGATTGCACTGGGGGTCTTCCCAATGACGAGCTCCCGGCCGTCAGGTTTTTTCGAGGACTTACCTTCACGCACACGAAACAATAATTTTAAATATAAGTGAAAGAGAAATCGAACACTTGAATAAAATTGAATAACGTCAAGACTTGATGGGAATGACCCAATCATTGGTGACACATTTAAACATGCTTAATGATGGATGTCAACATACACACAAGAAAAAAAAGGACATTGGTGCTTATCTGTCTTCAAAAAGAGAAGTAGCTTCCCAAGTCCAGTGACTTACGAACTGTAAACCCCATCTGAACATTTATCACAGGCTGGTGTGTATCAGTGATTTGTCTGGCCAGTGGCCACCACCACGGAAAGCAGCCTGTTGTGTGGTGCCCCTAGGCCAGAGTGCACGCAGGGATGGGAGGACACACGGCACAGTCCTGGTAAATCCTCCATGGACAGTGCCGTTTCACACAGATACCCAGAGATTATCGCCGGTAGACAGTCCACATCAACTGCTCATTGCACCAGCTCGACTCCTGTATGCTGAAATTACTGGTGAGTGAGTGCCATGTTGCGTAGTTCAATTGCAAGGGCTACTTGGTAAGCCATGGGACTCTGCAGCAGATACCTGCTGACGTGTGTGTTTATCTGTGTTGGATACATCACATCAACTCATCAGAGGACAGAAAGAGAGAAGAATAAACACACACACACACACACACACATCTGCTGGCTGGGATTCAGGAGTTGGTGTAGCATGCAGAGGAAAAACCGCAGTACTGTGCTCACTATTTGATTAGCACGGTTGAGCCAGTGAATATACAAACAAGCACAAGGAAATGCAGCGTTTTGCTTCTATTCAGCCTAATGATGTGTTAGAGAATGGTATGTGTGCATTCATGGTCAGGAAAAAAGCACATACCTTGTGAGGCAGTCCAGCTCTTCTCAATGACATAGAGGTGCATATACGAAAAGGCCTCTCCCAGTAGACGTATCTGAAAATAAATCCTTTTCTAAGTATCACCTTGTAGGCAAACCCAATGAGCAGTGTTTCATTGAAGGTCTCGAAAATAAATCTCAGAGCCCACTGTTGAAATACACTTTCAAAGAATTAGATATAAAACCTTCTCATATAACTGTAAAGGACTTCAGTTACTATTTACTTGCTAGAATTTGTATCTTATACATTATGTATATAAACACAGCAGCATGTTTTGTTTGCATGAATGCATAGAACAGTAGTATAATGTCTGACCTGCTATAATTCATATCTTAATCATATAATCTTAGCCCTTAGGCCAGTTGGGATGCTTCTCCTGACGTTCACTGAGGCCACATTTCGCCTCCCTCTGCAATCAGCTCCGTGCTTTAGTAAATTCGGTAACCTTTCTCAGTTTCTTGGTTACAGGAAAAAGACCTTTATGACTGTCTTTCACACACTAACCTAAGAATAAACAAATCATTGCGACGATGGAGATTTACTGACATTCAAAAAATGAGGTCCATACACAAATTGAGTGTTTATGTAGCTTACTCTCTAACATGAGGTCTAATGTATTTTAGAAGAAATGATAAAGCGAATCAGCCATGTAGGTTTTCACGAAGAACAAATATACTACAACAGTTGAAACTGACAATTAATGTGCAAACTCGACGAATGACTGTCAGCAAGCAGTCACCCACACACTGACCAAACCAGACGCTCCAACAAGATTTCTTTAGGCAGGTGAATACCTCTCAGCAAATCCCGCAGCGCTCGTTTGCCCTCACACTGTCAGATAAGGATTTATACATACCTGTCCATACCGTTTCTTATAGGTTTACATTCAATATGGAGAGAATGACGATTGTGAAGTCATTGAAAACTCGTTGGAACAACTCAGGCATTGACAGAACGTTTTTAGAAAACTGGGCTATTAAAAACGGTTTGCAACGAATAATTTGACACCAACCAACCTATGCACAAACTAGGCTATTCATTATTACAAGATGAAGGGAAGAATAAAAAATAAAGGAACAAAGGAAATAAAAGAGGCCTGTTATTTCAACATAGTACACATATATTTTGCAAATAGATGCACATTTGTCTATAACTACATTGGGCCTGTTTATTTTGTATCAAAAGGGATCCAATTGCCTTTGAACATTTTGGCGGGTGTGTTATATCGCAAAATCAGATAATCAGTGGATCCCTCTAATCCCACAAGGTACATAATCTTGGGATTTAAGATTAGAAGAGATTAGCTAATTATCCAAAAAAAGATATCACCTTTAATTACAAGAGCAAATTAATCTAAACTGGAACCATTCTGCCATTTCCCACTGACTTCCTTTTCAGATCCTGCTCCCTACTTTTTGCAGGAAACGAGAGGACACTATTCCAGATTTGAGTCGGAACCACTTTTGTGGCAGGTATTTAATGAATAGATCTGGATTAATCATTTATCTTTTGTTGTTTAACGCTGTGATGGATGTACCGTCACTTTGGTTCACTACAATAGATGCAGCGCGTTTTGTTCCTTCCAAATAAATCACTCTCATTGTTTAAGGTACATTGATCAATCTAATGGCTTGTAATAGGCTCCTAATTGCCAGAGAAAAGTGCTCACCAGCGACTGGTGGGAATGTAAATTGAGGTTTTATCAACGCATTTGAAATATTTTTCCATAAATTATATATTTAGATGGTGTGATATAGCAATTTGCTATCATTATTTGTTTATTTATCAATTTATTGCCCTGTAAAATGTTGACGTGTGAATACAGTATCCTAACAATACTCATTCGAGTGACAGAGTGCTGACAGGGTTAGTGTTTACACACACACATTTATTTAGGACAATTCATAATCATTCAGGGCCAATCAGACTTTGTGAAAAGTGTTTTTTGTGTCCGCTTTCCACTCAAACGATAGTGAAATATGTTAAATCTTCTTAAATGTCTAGAAAAACTAGAATAATGATAGAGCGTGGCCTACATCCTAATTAGAGGCCACATGCACTCTATCCAGACCGTTAAGCCTGTCCCCTAAAAGGTCCCCATAGGGACAGTTCCAGAAAGGTATGAGGACTTTGATAATATTGCCCAACATTGTTCCCGGTGTTTCTCGGCAAACTGAATTTTACTCATATTCAAACAATGCTACATTCGTTAAACAGTAACGGTGGTATTTTACAGTCCTCCACAATTATAAATCAATTATATGCGGGGTGAACATCTCAACGCATTCTCACAAAACGCTTTCCCACAGCAACCTTTCCAGATAGATTCAAACGTGTCATCTCTTCTTGAGATCCCAAGTGGTTTTGCATTTCAATCAAATTTGTTTATGCGAAATCGACATTTAATAGTGCTAATTGCACTTCTGTCAAATTGCAATGATTACAAAAATGAAGCAATTTTCTATGCTCCTTTCCTTGAATTTGAATAAATTGTTTTATATTCACCTCTCCATAGGTGGGGATTTAAGGAAAAGCGCCTCTGAGCAAATTGCGCCTGGACTGACTGGCAGCATTCAAGCTCCATAATAGAGCATTATTTGGCCGTTTTGAATACTGTAATGCACAGCTTTCGGTGAAGCCATTCTTAAGAAAATTGCTTTAACTTTTAAAGGGATGATGATTCACTCGAAAGCAGACTATTGTTACATTATGTCATTACCCCTAAATGTTTTAACAAGCTGTTGAGAACGTTGGCATAATGCATTGATCTTTGAAAGGAGACAGCAGACAGGTTCACTGAAGAAAATCCACAATTTGTACATAAGAATGGCAATGAGAAGCTCCCAGTGCTTTTTGACAAACCTTATAAAATATCTATTTAGTAGCTCCACCCGTGTCATCTTTATCGACATAGGATATCCTCTATATACGGATGCGGACGGAGTAAGCAATTAATTTCCATCCAGAGGGAAAAGAAAGAAAAGAAACACTCTCTTGGTATAAATAGCTTACATATATATTGATCAAAGTATATTTGACCAAACCCCACTTGTTTTGAGCGGCCCCCCTTTGAACCATGATATGGACAGTTGTAGGCTATTTAGCGAAGAGCTCACCTCGCTACAGGCATTTAAAACAAGTGCTGGTATGAGCGCACGCGCGCTAGAAGCGCAATCGCCGCCCCAGTCTGAAAAACATACGCGCGCGCACTCCACTCACGCAAACACAACCAAACACAGGGGTTGCCAACGCTCTGGTATCAGTTTTAAGGCTAAAATGTCCTGTGCTCATGTGCCATATATTTCAAAAGCAATGGCAAGCGCTAAACTGTGTTAACTCCACCAAAATGATAACAGAAAACAACTGCCTTTAAATTGTCTGGCAGAGGAGATTAGAGGCGCTACCTAGGATACTCTAAGTCATTTTGACTGAATTTCACGTTGCATTGCGCACGGACATATACATGATGTCAAGTGTTAAAGGACAGACTATAGACAGATAATGACATTCAAGCCTACACTTTAAGCAGTAGCCCATCTAAACTAGTGTCCATATCAACAGTCTAAATACATTGCAAATCAAAAGAAATGGCATAATCCATCACACACACACCCAAAGTATAGGCTAATATAAATTCCACAGCAATACAAACCAAATGCTTACCTAATGAAGACGTCGTGCTTATTGAAATTAATTATGATCTGCACAGTATTACGCGAGGAGACATAATGTGAAGAATCTTTACCCACGGTAAATGTAGAAAATGTATGGAAAAAAAACTCGTTTCGTTTGGAGCTTGACAGTGGGATCAGTGTTATTGATTGACGTGCACGCTTTAGTATTTCTGTCATGGTCGAAGATCTTATTGGCTGAAGCAGACTCCTTGGTAAGTATCAAGTGCTTGGATTGGCTAAGGCTTCTCGCCAGCTGTACTTCAAAGAACGCGCTCTGTACAACTAGTTAGATGAAGTAGTTCTGAGCCAGGAGAGAATTCGCGAGTCTCTGGGTGAGCAGAGCGCGTCTGAGTCAAATTGGAAACAAAACAAGGTGTTGTGATCGATTCAAAACAGAAAACAGGACCTGGCTATGGCTACTTCTATACTTGGGGTAAGTGATGCTGGCTTTCGTATTTTAAAGTTTTATGTTGCGTTTTCACACTTCGATTGGATAGGCTGGCTTCACTGTTGTTGTTGTTCTTCATTTCAATCCAAACGTCGGAACTTCTGAAGAGTTAGATAGATAGATAGATAGATAGATAGATAGATAGATAGATAGATAGATAGATACTGTATTGATCCCCAAGGGAAAATTCAAGAGTTAACTGGTTACCTGAATAGGAATTATTATGAATATGTTTACTGTCTTGAAGAAATGTGTACTATATAGTTCGTCTGATGCAGTTTATAAGGCCACATTAAGGGCAGATTTCTGATCACATAGGGAACTTTTGTCGGTCAGGATAAGGTTTCTTTCCTTAAGCAGTTGAATTAAATGTCTAAAAACTTTTCTTTTTTTCAGGAAGAACCACGATTCGGAACTACCCCATTGGCTATGCTGGCTGCTACCTGCAACAAAATTGGTAACACTAGTCCTCTCACCACATTACCTGATTCCAGCGCTTTCTCGAAAGGTGGATTTCACCCTTGGAAAAGATCGTCCTCTAGCTGTAATTTGGGAACAAGTCTGCCCGGTTTCACCGTGGCGACGAGTAGGGGATCGACAGGACTAACCTCGACAGCTGGCACGGGCAACAGCGCTTTTTGCCTGGCATCCACGTCCCCCACGTCCTCGGCATTTTCTACTGATTACAGCAGTTTGTTCTCGAACTCGGCCAGCGTTGCATCGCAAGAGTCTGGACAGTCGGCTTTCATATCCAAAGTTCACACATCAGCAGAAAGTCTCTATCCAAGGGTGGGCATGGCGCACCCTTACGAGTCGTGGTACAAGTCAGGCTTTCACTCGACAATCTCGAGTGAAGTGGCAAACGGAGCGTCCCCGTGGTGGGACGTCCACACCAATCCCAGTTGGCTAGAAGTGCAGAATTCCGCCAGCACTCTGCAGACCTCATTGCACTCGGGGACTCCACAAGCCATACACTCTCAACTAAGTGGTTACAACGATTTCCCTACCCTGACACACTCTGCGTTCAGCTCCACCGGTATAAGTCCCTCTGCCTCTCATCTCCTGTCCACGGGCCAGCATCTGTTGACACAAGATGGTTTCAAAACAGTCATACCCACTTACACGGACACGTCTGCCGCAAATGCCATGATATCAGGTACAAGTTCTACGATAGGAAGTTCATCGCGGTCATCTAGGAGATACTCCGGCAGGGCGACATGCGACTGCCCTAACTGTCAGGAGGCAGAGCGGCTTGGGCCTGCAGGGGCCAGCCTCCGCAGAAAGGGACTCCACAGCTGTCACATTCCGGGTTGTGGCAAAGTATATGGGAAAACGTCGCACCTCAAAGCTCATCTCAGATGGCACACGGGTGAGAGACCTTTTGTCTGTAACTGGTTATTTTGTGGTAAGCGCTTTACCAGATCTGATGAACTCCAGAGGCACCTTCGTACCCACACGGGGGAAAAAAGGTTTGCCTGCCCCGTATGCAACAAGCGCTTCATGAGAAGCGACCACCTGAGCAAACACATTAAAACGCACACCGCAGGCGGAGGAGGTAAAAAGGGAAGTGATAGTGAC
Source organism: Alosa sapidissima (assembly GCF_018492685.1). Lineage (NCBI taxonomy): Eukaryota > Metazoa > Chordata > Actinopteri > Clupeiformes > Clupeidae > Alosa > Alosa sapidissima. The sequence continues at coordinate 19,099,308 of NC_055958.1, read as the reverse complement.
ACCGACACCAGTAACCTCGAGACACCCAGGTCCGAGTCCCCGGAACTTCTTTTGGAAGGAGTCAACCCTAATAGGGTCAAGGACCCCTCTCCTCATCACGATTCCTAGACTGAATTCCATCGGTATAATATCAGAATGACCTCTGTATAGTGACAAAAATCAGCTCATTTAGGTTTATGAAAACAAGTGAGCTTTGAGATTGTGAAACACTGCTAAACAGGGATCAAGTGTCCGCACTTTGAGAGAAATCATTAATTTAGTTTAAACTAAAAACGAATTCAACTCTGATTAGTATTTTATCTTCTAAATATGAAACAGCTGATATCCAATTACACTTCTGCTTTTTTCCTGGACTCAAGCTGACAAGTGTTTTGACAAAAGACATTTTTAAGGATCCGTGCGCAAAGAGGAAACCCAAAAGAATTTGACTGGAACATTTGCGTCGAATTTTCCATGTACATATGTGGACAACAAATGACATGTTATTTTTCTTGTAAATGTTATGGTTGTTTTGTCCGTGGTGGATCCTGAAATTCAGGGAGTTTTCTTTACTTTCGACGCACTTTGTGGATGTCAGTATGTATGTACACAGCTATTTAAATATTCAGTACCCACTTTCCTTTCCTCGCGAAAATATAAATGTTTAATTGTATAAAGCTACACGTATAAGAATTTCATTTTTAATTAAAGGGATTTAAAATCCAAAGCGCTCAGTGTTTCAGAATTTTCTGTGGACATACATTGCTTAAAAAAAAAAACCTTCGATTTTATATAGCCTACAGTGTTATTGATCCAAAAACGCATGGATGAAATGTGTGAGATATAAGAATGCGACTGTCATATAGGAAAAATAACGAATGTTTATTGAAATAATTTATCAAGAACCACTGATCAGCGCAAACGCATTGACGAACTTTTCCCCCGTGGAATAAATCAATAGTTAATGCCCCGGAACAGACATTATGTGCCCAAATGAAAATCTTGTTAAATACCATTAATTATGACTTGGAGCATATCGCAACCCCATGTGTCTTGTATTTGCGATTAGGGATTCGTGTCTTATCAAATATCTAATTAATCTCCGAGACATCATTTGTTCAGCTCTTCTTTATCTGGGGGTTTCCAAGGGGGGTTCGGGTGACAAAGGGGCTGCTGAATATTTATTTTAATCGCCCAAATTAACTGCTTGAATTTGCATGTCAAGCGAAAAATGGTGGCCCAAAAGTGGGCTAACATAAAGAATCGTTTTAGCTTTTTACAACATGCACTTGATTTGGTGTTATGGGAACTTTAAAAAAAAATGCAGGAAAGCTATATGCAAATTGTGCATTTAAAATGCTCTTTTAGCGGCACCGCCAAATGATACTTGCATGCTATTTGAATATCAGTGGCCCTGTATTGAAAAGGTTCAAGGATGCTCTCTGACTTCTTTGTATTTACCCAGTGCAGCGTCCGATTCCAAAGAAAACCCCAAGGAATAATTACAGCGTGGGTCCAGGCCTGGGAACTCGTTAGTGGAAGGCGTCTCATCTAGACAAGCTCCTTCTGAAGAGGAAGTTAAATTGACCAGAAGGCAATAGACGAAAATGATTTTCATTTCCTTTGTATCCAGCCAGTCGGACTGATCTGGTAATATGAAGAGGAAAAACGCAAATAGCAAAAAAGGCTAAAAAATAAAGTGGTAAAATAGAAAAGGCTTCTATTTGTCAAATAGTCTGTATTAATGTTGCCTATTTACAATTGCAATTTCATTTGTTGTCACGATATGTGATTGAAACACATATTAAATTCTAAGTATAGGTCTAGGCCTATACTGACAAAGTTTGACTTTCATTTCCTGATTTTTATTTGCTTGTGTTGATTTTCCGTGTGATTATTATTAAGGAGATACACCTAAATTAAGATGGTAAAACGCTCGCCCTTCACATTTTGTGACAGGAAAGGCGTTGTTTAGAAGCACTGCATTTACGGACAACAACTGCAATTAGCCTGTATGGTTCTATTAAGATTTACAAACGTGAACATAGAAGGACAATGTCTAAACGTGTTTAAATGCAAAAGGCGCCTGGGGCAGCGGAGAGTAGATGTCAGTTAGCACTTTTGTTGTGTTTCCGCGGAATGCCCTCTCGCTGGGCACTGGGCAGAAGTCATCTTTGTTTTCAGGCCACAATAAAGACGGATCAAAGAGAAATGCCTGTAAGGCTTCACGGGACACAAAACCCTAATGCGCGGCATCCCAGTGATCAAGGCCCACGCTACTGCTTTCACGACTCCCGGGTCAGATCATGTCAGTCAAGGGCTCGACTGTCAAGTCTACTCGGGAACTGAATTTTAAATGCATTGCGCAAAACAAAAAGCTCGAACACAAACCAAAAACAACTGAATGGCAGGCCATCGATATGAGATTATTCCTTTAAAATATTGTTTGAGAAACTAATTGTGCAATGATTCACTTACAATTCTGACCATACAAGAAGGATATTGCCAGTGATGCTTACCTCGCCCTTTGGGTAGGCTACAGGTAATTTGCCAATACTACCAGGTTACAATTAATACACCAGCGCCACCACTGGGTTTATCAATATTGCAAACTGGATGTCAATTTCCAAAAAAATATGCTTCACATCAGTGCAAAAAAGTAACCAACTGAAATATGGCTACATCCAGTCCAGTCATTGTGGGGATATAGACTAGGCTAGGCTCTAACTACTGCCTACACATAACAAAAACAAGTAACTTAATTTAATGTAGACTACAGTTGACAGAAATACTAGTGTGAAACAGAGTTTGAAGCTGATACTATAGAAGCATAACTCAGCTCACAAATCGATTCATGCTTTGCTTGCTTCGCTATGCTTTGGCCTAGAACATCACAGGACCACAAAAGACCTGCAGGAATGCCATAAGAAGAGGGATGTATTACACTTAAAATCGATATATTGAATATATAATTGAAATTAGATAATTGCATTTTTAGAAGTTTGTAAAGCAATGTGGATGAAATACAATATAGCATTGACTATTGAAAATTTTCACAACCTTCACACATTCGCACTAAAAGGAGGTTAATTTCCAACCCATTCAAACTTCAAGTGGAAAAACAAGCTTTGTGCAAGCCATGTAGGCTAAGATTTAAAGGGCAGGACAATGCAGCCAATGCGTACGCTGAAAGCAGAAGCAGGTTATTTTAATTCAACCTGGCCTGCAAAGGAAACGCAAAGGCGCAGAAGCTCACAGTCTAGAGCATTTTATTAGGTTCTGCTTGAGCGCAGAACGGTAACAACAGGTTGCAAATGTGTTGCTTACAAGGTTGTATTTGGGGAAATTAAGTGGGCGAGAGACTTTCAAGTGTTGACTGCCAAAATTGGGGGCCGTCCTTTTATCTGTGACTTTTCAGGAGACTTGGCACAAGACTAGTTTTCAGGGGCGTATATAGGAGTACCGCGTATATGAAGATTCTTAAATTATTTCACCAATTGAAACGAAAAATATGATTTTGTACAAATCTAGTGGAGATAAATGCATTATGTGGAGAGAGAAGTGGGAGGAGATGGAGAGACTGTGGCACCAGTGATCCATAAAAACGTTTAATCAATTTCGTTCCACTTTACACACATGGCAGTCCGCTATCGCCCTCGTGTGGACTGTTTCCTTATTTACTTTTTTCCCTCTTCATGACGGAAAGGCAGGTCTTACAAACATGACGTATAATACAACTCTAAAAACACCCGATTTCTTACATAAAATGAATAAATCATACAAAAAAGTCCAATATAACTGTATGAGTCAGAATGACCCAACACATGGATTTTGACTTTGATTAAGCAAGACAACTGTCTCATGGAGTTGAAAAAGAAACTTCTTTCTGATGATAAAGCCCCACCCAAAAAACAATAGTGGAGCACAGACAGTGTGATAAGTGCCAGCTTCTTGTTTGTGCCACTGGTTTCCCCCTTTGGCTTTTGACATGGCCTCTTCAGTCCCTGTGCTTCCGCTCTCTGTCTCTGTTACTCCTTCCATTATTCCTGCTCCGACTCCTGCTCCTGTCGGCCCTCCCCCTCCCCCTGTCTCTGTCTCTGCTCCGGTCTTGTGCCGCTCTTCCTGCCCTCTTGTCTTGGCTCGGACTTGTGCTTTTCCCTCCCGCGGCTCGGCCTCGGCCTGGGCTCTTGCTCCTCTCTCTTGCGGATCTTTCTCTCCCTTGGTTCCGGCTCCGATCTCGGCTAGTCCGCTCTCTCCTACCGTCTCTGCTCCTGCTCCGGTCCCGCTCTCTCTCCCTCCTCTTGCCCTCTGACCTGTCCGTATCCCTCTCTCGCCCGCTCCTGTCCCGCTCTGAGCTCCTGCTCCTCTCTCTCCCGCCACCACGGCCCGGCTGGTCACATCTGCCGGACATCCCGGGCCTGTCCTGGTCACGGCGCGGGCTCTGGCGTCTCCTGCCCCTGTCCTCGCCCTCATCTCTGGAACTGTCCATCTGCCGGCGGTGGCTGGACGCTGGGGGACTCCGTGACCTGTTGGTGCCGCGGGCCTCTGGGGCCTTCCCCCTCGCCCCCTCCTCGTCCTCACTGTCAGAGCTGCTGGAGGAGGACTCCTTCTTCTGCTTCTTCTTCTTGCCCCTCTTCTTCTTGCTGTGGGACTTGCCTTTGTCCTCAGACTCCGACTCACTGCTGCTGCTGCTGCTGTCGTCATCGTCGGAGTCTGAGGAGGAGCTGTCTGACTTGTGGCCCTGCTTCTTCTGCTTGCCCTTGCTTTTCTTCTTCTGCTTTTTGCTCTTCTTCTTCTTCTGCTTCTTCTTCTTCTCCAGTCGATCAAGTTTTCTGTTCAAAGACAAAGACCGTTTAAAAAGTGAGATATGTTTGTCCTGACATTTAATAGACATAAAACAAACATTATGTCTATGCTTGGTGCTTCCACATGGTTATGAAAATGTACTGTGGTTTATTAAGCTTGAGTTGGGTGTGGACATGGGCACCAATGTATTTGCATGGAGAGGATTGTGGGAGGGTGTTTTCTGAATAAATCAAGACAAACTTTTGTTTTACCTGAGTAGCTTCTGTTTCTGCTTTGTGGTCAAGGATTTCAGAAACTCCACTTCAGGATCCTCTTCTTCTTCACTTCCGATGTAATCCTGCATCACAAAACAACATTAGTCTCCTAGTCCTCACTTTACAATGAGGAGGCATACATTCTCTATAGCTGTTGGCTTTAAGCACACGTCCACAGCAATCACACCAGACTTGTGCAGAAAGCCATATGCTCTATAGGAGAAACATTCTCACTAAGGCTTGGCTATAAAAGCCAGTTTGAGTGGTATTCCAACATGCCTATAATTTCAGTAGTTAAGCTCATCAAATCCGCCCTCTCTTGACTAAACTTGTTCAGACTAGAATAGCTCGGTGGTGCGTTTCTGATAATTGTCCGCTTTTCCGCAATCACGCACGGACTCGGGGATCTACCACAGAGATCATTGGTCTTATTTTATGTTAGGGGGAAGGTGAATGTGCATGTGTATGTGTATGTGTGTGTGTATGTGTGAGTGTGTGAGTGTGTGTGTGTGTGTGTATGTATGGAGGGGTGGGGGGTGGGGGGTGGAAGATTACCTGCCCCAGATCGCAAACAGTGGCGTTCCTCCCAAGGACACATTTCTTCAGCGCAAACCCACTGTTTCGCATCTCTGCTATTAACTCGGAGGGGTGCATCGACGGACCTGTTAGCACAAATCACAGCCTCACAGTTCCATTGATGTCGGCTCCACATCCGCTACTGCCTTCCCCAGAGGGGAATTTCAGGGGCGGCTTTGTTAACAGAAAGGAACACCAAATCAACTCACTGCTCTTCCGGCTGAGCAAATCATACGATATTATTCTCCCAAAGCAGCAGTTAGGGGGAATCAGAATACACAATAATTGCATTTTTCTCTGGGCTCAGGGGGAGCTCCATCACGGCACTCCAGTGCCAGCGGCAGCCTCTGGACTCTCCCTCAGTAAACACATTACTCTAGCACCTAACCGCCTCATTCACACAGTTAGTGAGGGGGAGAGAGGAGGGGGGGTACGGAGCACTGAAGACCTTGGCAATAACTCACGCAATCCGAATACACACACACTCTCCCATCCTCTTTCACGCATGCATAGACACACATATGTGTGTACACACATATACACACACACACACACACACACACAGAATGGTGTTGTAAAATTCTTGAACAACCAAACTGACCATTTTATGAATCACTGATCAGATCTATATAATTTCTGATATTTTTAAGCCAATACTGAATTAATCCCCCCCCCCCCCAAAAGATTTATTAAAGGGACACCAGGCAACGTTTTCGTGTTAATTAATCATCTTCGTAAGTCGGTATATGGTTAAATGACTCATTACGGGGCGAATGAAGGCTCTCTCGCCCGCCCCTACTGCCTGTAGGAAGAATATCCCACTTGCAAGTTCGGTGGATCCTACCCGCATACCGAAGTAGGGTCAGTTTACAGCACAGAGGCAGGCTAACGAAACGCTAGAGATTGTTGCAAATGTCTTTAATGGCAGAATGCAAAGAAGCAGTGAAAACCCTTGACAGAAGACGCAAAGAAAAGGAAAAGAGCTTCAGACCGAGCAAGGGGGAGTTTCGTAGAGAAAAAGAATCAGGCTTGTCTGGTGTCCCTTTAATAAGAAAAATATATTTTATCATTTTCCATGACAGTGGACAGTGCAGTATAGTGTTGTTGTTAAAAAAAAGTCTACTTCTTTTCCTAATACAATGATTCTGGATCAACAAATGGGTTGATTAGGATAGTAATTATAGACTTAAGAGTCATTTTTAACTTAAAATTTGTATTTTTTTTCAGTGAACTACAAAAATGTCCAATTCAAAACTGAAAGGTCCCACCCTGCTACTCTGTTGAGGGGCCACAGATGTATGAGCTCAACAACCCCTACCTTCCATGCTCCTAAAAAGGGAAAGCTGATTAGCTGGAATAGTGTATGGTTTGGTCCGAGCCACTCTGTTTCCCATTTCCCATTTACGGCTGATTCAGACCAACACATTGCCATGTGTGTTCCGTCTCTGTTCGGTCATTGCTACGTAGCGGTTGCAAATTGAAAATAAAAAAAAAATTGAATAATAAAAAAAAAAAAAAAAAAAAAAAAAAAAAAAATGTTTGCAAAAAGGTTTTGCTCAATTGTTAAAATAATGAGCATAGGCAATCCAGGAATCCCTCTACATCTGAAATGTAGCCAGGGAGGTTAGAGAGAGACCTGTGGAAAAGTAGCCTACTACCATCCCTCACCCGATCATTTCATTACAGCTAAGACAACGTCAGGTTTCTGTGTACATTAAATGCAGCATATTATATTTTCACATTTTCAGTTGCTGAAAATGTTAAAACATATATTTCTAATGTCTATCACAGCCTACAGACTTTCAAGCATTTGAAAGGCCATTTCAGAGACAAGACAATAACAGAGATTTTTTTAGCACAAACACAGAATAGACATCTTGAGGAAGTTGATGAGGAATTTGCTTAATTGGACAGAAACTGTAGGCCTACTGTATTTGCTAGTTTTGCAGTTTTGTTAGACTGTGCCTTTCATGCAAGCGGGAAAAACATATAGAGTGTGGCTCATTTGATTTACTCACAGTATAAATTAATAGTCCACAAAAAATAGCTACTGTCTTAAGTGCATTAATCACATTCAGAAAATATCCAAACCTACTACGGTATATACAAAATTTCCCCTAAAACATACAGTGTCTTCCATGCTGCATGTATTGACTGGTAGACTAATACACCTTCACTAATAAATGTACACACAATCCCCAAATTACAAATGTACCTTAAAACTACTGAGTGACATACCTGCTACTTCATCCGTGGCCACTGAGCTGGCGTTGATTCCAGAGAGGCCGAAGAGAGGACACTCCCTGTCTGTGTTCACATGTCCCCATTTGTGACATTTAATGCACCTTACATTGCGCACCTGTGCAGAGCATCACAAAGATGAACTCTAAATCAATCATCAGACAAGATCAGCATCAGCATCAGCACCAGCATCATCAGCAGCATCAGCATCAGACAGTAAAATGGCATACAACCTCAGTGACAGAGACCTTCAATTGCTTCTCTAAAAAAGTCCACTAGCTCATACTTTAACAATACAATTAATGTAATAATACAAAAAAAACAACAGCATAATTACCTGAATGCCAAAAGGTTGATCTCTGATATTCATGTCATCCTTTGCATATCTATGGTGAAAAAAAGTGAAAATAAAAAAATAACAAATAACACAATACCTCAAGTTTTTTATTAGAAACAAATGCAGCTAGTTAATATAATTGTACTCAATTACTGATATACTCACTTCTCACGAGGAGCGACTTTCTGCCATTCAAACTTGTATTCAGATTCCCCTTCCTAAAACAAAAAATAAATAAATATAAATTACAAATTGTGTAGGGAACTAGAACTAAAATGGAATGAGAAATCAGGGAACTAAATGAGGAATTAGGGAACTAAAGAGAGAGTGATGCAAGTAAGGAATCATATTCCATACATTACCTCCTTTGTTTCTTCTGATCAATCCAGCAGGAGAGAAGAAACAGAGCAGATGAGTGAATGCCTTGTCAGTGTTAATTGATAGTTATGTTGGATATAAGTAAGGATGTTTTCATCAAACCTTTAGATGCTCCCGGAGGAGCCTCATACATGAAATTGAGACCATTTTTCACCCGGTCATCTCCCATTAATACTCTATAAGAGAGATCAACACACATTAACTTAAGCAAATGCATTTCCACTGAACTGAATTTCTGCAACATAGACTAGATAGATCATCTCTCATGAGTGGCGTGAAGCAGAAGCTGTTTATGTGTCAGCCTTACCTGTTGTTGTACGTCTCCTGCTCCTTCAGGTAGGCCTGCATGAGGTCCTCCTGTTTCTTTTTGTCGAAGGTTATTTTCTGTTCCGCTATCCATACCTGAACACAATGCAATTGCATGACAACAGTATGTAACTTTCCTGCGCAGAACACAGCAAAATACTTTGGCTTTGCGATCACATCGCGCAATAATTTTGATGTTGGTGTTCGTGTTTTAAAATGTTTAGGCCTAAAACAAGTACTTTAACTTAGCCATATGAAATAAATCCAACTGATCATGGTGCTCCGGGGATTTATTAGACTCACGACTTAGTAAACTACACGACACACAACTTTGACAACTACATGTACAGTTACATCAAAAAGACAACTACACAATAAAAATGGTAAGGATTAACTTACCTGCTAATGGTAACGTTAATGATAACGTTAGTTAGCTAACGAACGTTTACTAGCCTATGGACATATTTTTTGCTGTGAAGCTGATTCAGGTTCACATGAAATTAACGTGGGGTTAACTTCACTTGTAATAAAATTGAATAGAATTGTTTGCATGTTTGCATGTCTGCAATTAGTAAACAGATTGGCTACATTGGTTGCTATATAACTAACTAGCTAATGCTAGTAGCATGTTGGAGTTTCTCACTAGTTTACTTTAGCCAACGTTATCACAACTTTACACCAATGAACATGTTAACGTTTATAACAGCCTGTTTTGTTTGGTTACCTTTTTAATGTTTGATTTCGATGCAGGGTGAAAATCCTTTTTGCACATGAAATTGGCAAATGATTTCCCCATGTTGAAAGTAGTGTATTCACACTGCTACTCCAAAAGCCCTGCTAATTTGTTTCCATCGACACCGCACTCCACTGCTACTGCGACACCGCGACCAAAGATTCTCTGCCGCGACTCTGTAGCAAAATTACTGTTATGTTTTCCTTCCGGGTTACCGAACGACCTTTACATTCATATTATACATGTCAGTATTGCGCTGCAGGGACGCATACAAGCGGTTACTTTATCCGATCTATATATAACTTGAAGTGGCAGTGTGTAATCAAATCCAGTAGGAGAGGTGCATGTATATGATTTTAGTGCTGCTGACTGTGTTCGTAAACTGACCTTTGCCCCATAACATTTGGAAACAGCCAGCAGAATGACATGGAATAGAAAGTGAGACTTACGGCTTTACTGGATGTCTACAAGGTAGGACTGCAATGTAGGATTTCATCTAATAAATGGTGTTGATATGCAATCAGCAGCAAATGCCAACTAGCCTATTAGCTTTATGAGTTTTACGATCGTCTGTCTGTGGGGGCTGTGTGGGTTATATTTGTACCATTGTCATGGTATGCAGACAAGATTATGTAATTTGCTGACCCAATGCTTTTGTGTTACTCTGTTTTTTAGGATGCATCCATGCTCATGTGACACGTTCGTGGCTCTGCCTCCATCCACAGAGGGTCAACGCATCATTTTCGGGAAAAACTCAGACAGACCCTGTGATGAGGTCCAAGAGGTTGTGTACTTTCCAGCCAGGGATTATGGTGCTGGAGAAAAAGTGGAGGTAGCCACTCCAAGGAAAAATTTATTTAGTCTCAGTTTAACATAATAATAAGGTTTGCCAATAACAAGCTATGCAATGCAATGCTTTCTGCCTCTGTTTTTTTTTAGTGCACATACATCGAGATTGAGCAAGCCCTTCAAACATATGCAGTGGTTCTGAGCAGGCCAGCATGGCTTTGGGGAGCAGAAATGGGGGCCAATGAGCACCAGGTCTGCATTGGAAATGAAGCCGTATGGGGACGGGAGAGTGCAGATGATGACGAGGCATTGCTTGGCATGGATCTTGTGAGGTGAGCATTCTGTCCTGTCATCTCGCATCATCTAAATCATTACTTTAATGGTCTCAGATCTTTGGCACATATATTTACATTCTAACACAGCCTACTAGTTTTACTAGTAGGCTACACACAATCATCATAACAGCATTTACCATTATGAAGGATGTTGTACAGAGATTCCCGTTTTCCATGTTCTCAGGCTGGGTCTGGAGAGGGCAGACACTGCTGTTAAGGCTGTGGATGTCATCGCAGAGCTGCTGGAGAAATACGGCCAAGGAGGAAACTGCATGGAGGACCAGTGTGGTTTCACCTACCACAACAGCTTCCTGATCTCCGATCGGAATGAAGCCTGGGTGCTGGAGACTGCTGGGAAATATTGGGCAGCAGAGAAAGTGGAGGGTAAGAGAGGAAGTTTAATAATACCCCACCTCCGAGCAGTCGTCATCTTGAAGTTTCACGTCATCTTGAAGTGTCCCTTTCTTCCTGTCTGTTTTTCTAAAGAGGGATACAGGAATATCTCCAATCAGTATTCCATAACAACTAAAATCGACAAGGAGCATCCTGGGATGAGGGAGTATGCCGAGAGCCAGGGTTGGTGGGACGGGAAGTCCGAGTTCAACTTCACTGGAGTTTATTCCTATGTGACCACCTCCCGTCTGGAGGCCGCTGGGAGCCGCTACTGTGAAGGAAAGAGACTTCTGGAGAAAAACAGCGGTAATGCCATCAAGACTGTGGAGACTTGGGGGACGCTAGGGCGCATATCTGGGTCCAAGTGCCCACGGGGGGGTCATTTCCCAGTCCCACCCTATTTCTCTCTCCCACTCATTTCCTGTTGATCTTCACTGTCCTATCTAAATACCGGCAAAAAGCCAAAAAATATACTTAAAAATCACTGTAGAGACTACAGTGGACTTGATAAAAATGCAAAACCTCCCAGCTACTATATTAGACAACAGGATAGTTGGTCATATTCATAAGACTGCTCTTGCATAGTTAATCAAGAGTAAGAACATAATTAGAACATCAAATTAAGACTATTAAGTCATTTTACATAAATAATAACTTATTAATGTTCTGTACAATGACTATTATACTGTCATTGGTTTTGTATGATTTGCTTGTTATATATTTGTTTGAATGCAACACTATGTTTGGTGTTAAAACAGGACGGATCAACACTGAGACTATGATGGACATCCTGAGAGACAAAGAGAGTGGAATCAACATGGAGGGCATGTTCTTGAGCACGGGGAGTATGGTGTCGGTGGTTCCTCAGGATCCCAGTTTGCCGGGAATCCACTACTTCACTGGCACCCCTGATCCAGAGAGGTACCACCTGCTTGTCCCTTCATCACCTCTGCCTCAGTGCGATGATGCTAATATATTTATAACTATGCAGAGTTGTATACACAGTCAGTCTTGTCTATGTTTTATCTCCAGGTCTGTGTTCAAGCCATTCATCTTTGTGGATGACATCAAGCAGCTTAAGCCCACCTGTTCGCCCTGCTATGGAGAGGACGACCCGGTGAAGAAGAAACCTCGCTTCCAGACCAAACCTGACCGCAAACACCCGCTGTTCCTCAAGCATGAAGTGGTGGCCGCCATCATCGACAGCACCAGGGTATGTGTCTCCTCAGGTTTCCAGACGGTGCACACACACACCTATGCTGTGAATGCACAAACACTCTAACAGTGGAGGTTTGAAAGTGCTGTTATCCTCATGGTGATGGCTGTGGCATTTGCTTTCTTCCCACCACACAGGAGAGGGGGCAGAAGATCATGCAGAACATGAGGGAGCTGGAGAAAACCAAGATGGAGAAGATGGAGACGTATCTGACAGCAGGAGTGGAGGACCCCACAGTGGTCGTCAATCTTTTTACAGACACTGTTGATGAGGAGATGAAGGTGTACAGTAAAAGTTAAATGGTATTGAGTCTTCTTAATTTTCTTTATTATTTACTAAAAGGTTTGTCTAACAACTAACGTTTCGATGTGTAGTCGAACATGGATGAAGATGTGACTACACATCGAAACATTAGTCAAAGTTAATGATGTTTTGCACCTTTTAGTAAATAATAAAGAAAATTAAGAAGACATCTGAGCTGCACCGGCATCCCTCTCCTTCTCTTTAAAGTGTCTGTCCTGGCCTGGTTGCATCGGATTGTCGCTAAACGACGGAAGCGCGGAGAACCTTCCTTTGTCTACTTAAATTGTATTGTTCTTGGTCATTCTGTTTGTTATGACTGAGATCGGTCTTAAAATTGCACTTTAAATGAAAAAAACATTAATGAAATACAGAGAGCAATAATAGTGTTGCACTTCAGAAGAAACAATGTGTTCTCAATCTCAATGTGTTAAATGTGCTTAGGTTTACTAGATCCTGTAATTCAATACTCTTAACATTACTGTAGAGTTTTCTGTTAAATCTGCAGAAAATAAAGGTTTTTACCTTTGTGGTGGTATATTTGAGCTTCTAGTTGCCCTTAGTCTTAGAAGAATGAATATAATTAAGAACACAAAAACTCAACATGCCAAAATGAGATGGAGTCATTGTCGTGAGGTGGCTGGTGTAACAAACTCCAATATGTAAATGTAAATCAGGTTTCTTGGCCAAGTATACTCGTGTATATAAGGAATATGGTCTCTGCATTTATCCCATCCATGAATTAGTGAACACACAGAGCACACAGTGAACAGGTTAGATGCCTTGCTCAAGGGCACTTCAACCGTTCCTACCGGTCGGGGATTGAACCGGCAACCCTCCGGTTACAAGCCCGAAGCCCTAACCAGTAGGCCAGACTGCCTGACACATGACTATACATATCTATCTAATGTCCACTACATTACCCCTTAACCGACTGATGGTGATTCAATTCTATTGGGCCTTTGGTGAAGAGGTCACAGAGAGGCTGGGTATCAGGGTTAATAAAACATTTTTATTCACTCTCACAGACATGGCAACTTAGGATTTACAGGCTAGTCAGTGAGCAGATATCTACAGTGCAAGACATTCCACTGTTTTCAACTTTGGGTCTGTAGGTATTGTGTGTTACATTCATCATGCTGCCTTATCAGAAAAAAAGTGTCATCAATGATTGCAAACAGCTATGACTGGAACAGTATGGCAATAGCATTGCCCCAAAAAGGCTATAACATTATTTGTTATAAACCCTCATTTCCCAAGAAAATACTACAACAAATATGACACAGTGAAATAAAAAGCTGATGGCTGAAATATATCCAAACAAAGTCATCAAAATGACTGACAGTTTACTTCAATAGAAGGTACCAATCCTGAATAACTTGCCATTATCATCCAAACTATTTGTTTCATTATATATACAAATATGAGTGAATTTTTATTTTAAGTAACGATGTAGCTATAATCTAATCTAGAATGTGTTTAATTTAAAACTGAATTGCAAATAGGGTTGCAAAATTCCGGGAATTTTCAAAGTTGGAAACTTTCCTTGGGAATTAACGGGAATATACGGGAATTAATGGGAATAAACTGGGAATTTTTAATATGGCAAGTTAGTCTATAACAGGGAACTTAAATGTAGTGGACAAAACCCCATCTTGCAGCATAATACTAGCTAAAACAACCTGATTTAATGCAATTTCAGTCAAATTTCTACCCTGCACATACGTCAATCCCATGCACACAGCAATCAGCAAAGGCTACTAGACGAAAAGGAAACCTATGGTGCGTTCATGTGCACGGGGAACATAAATTCGTAAAATCCCATTAATTCCCATAATTTCCTTTAATTCCCTGAAAGTTTCCAATTTGGAATATTTCCAAAATTCCCCATCTTAACTTCCCATGGAAAGTTTCCAGTAAGTTTCTGGAAATTTACCGGAAATTTTCCGCCCCTTTGCAACCCTAATTGCAAATACAATCCATTCCAAGCAAACAGTCTCAAAGGAACTCTGTAGGCAGTGCTGCGTTATGGCTGTAGGCATGTGTATTAATGATCTTTATGATCATTTGCTTACAATTCCTTTCTGTCCATCATGCACTTGACAGCAAAAGAGGAACAGAAAAAGTTTGACTTTCCTTTGTGTTGTTTAACTGCATGTTACCTATGAACATGCAGATTATTAGGTAGTATGTCAGTATAGCAGCAATCTTAAAATCATATCTCTGCCTCAACCCGGTCAATCCCCGTCATCTCTGTATGTGTTGGGAGGGTCATTGCCTCGCTGACTGGCCAGACCTGGCCTCTCTGTGAAGCGGTAGTGCAGGTCGTCGTCCTGGAAGCTGTAGTTGTGGGTGATGTGCTCGAGCACGCCGCCTTCGTACAGCCGAGAGCCGTAGATCAGAGCCTCCCCTCGGTCCTGCGCCAGGCCCACTCGCATCAGCCACTCCACCAGCGCACTGCCCAGGAACGCGCTGACCACACGTCGGTCACCACACCTGAGAGACCGAGGGGGAGAGAATGTGTGTGTGTGTGTGTGTGTGTGAGTGTAAAAGAAAAAGAGAGAGAGAGAGAGAGAGAGAGAGAGAGAGAGAGAGAGAGAGAGAGAGATGCAGAATAGAGTTATGCAAAGTTTAAAGGAACAGTCTGATTGGTGATTCTAATCCAAAACACTTTCAAATTCAGCTCATGGTCTTAATGCTGTTTATTCAGTGTATGTGCACACACACAAAAAAAAACAACAACAGTGTTTTGACAATGTTTGCAGACATCATCTCTAATGTGGCACCCTTTAATTGCTGGTAAAATGTCTTTATTTTTTAAGAAAGGACACTCAGCTGTATGGGTTGTGTGTTGTGTGCGCTCACCTCTTCTTCTGGACGATGTCCTGGACGCACTGCTCCTGATGGTACCTGATGAACTGTGTGCACGTGAGCTGGATCTCCTCAGAGACGCTGGGAGGGGGGTCCTCTGCTGCTCCTCTACCTCCCCACAGTCTGGCTACCCTACACAGACACACACACAAACACACGCGCGCACACACGCACACGTCAGGAGCATGTCAGTGAGACCTGTATGACAATGGGGCTTTGAACAAATTATAAAATCTAAAAAGGAAAATAGATAATCTTACCTCTTTTTGAACGGAAGAATGATCAAATGTTTATCCAGACCAAAAAGTCCGAAAGATATGAAACCCTGAAAATACACAAAAAACCCATTAGCATAATTATGCCACAGTTGCATACAACCATTACTATAAAGAAGCCCAAATCCAGAAGATGCTGCTTGAAGATTACCTGTCCATAGTTGAGGATGGCACAGAAGAACTGCAGCTCCAGGTAGAGTCTCCCAGGGACCTGGTTGAAGAGCCACCAGAGGCAGCTAGAGAGGTTCTACAGGCAGAAATAGAGTTGTGTTACTGGTGACACAAAATACTGAGTCAAACATCAATACAAGCCTTGATGAAGATAGGCCTCCACACCCACAGATAAAGCTGAGGCCCAAGACAGACTTGAGGGTTGTGTCTGGGGTCTAGATCACTATGGGAGAGGGAGAGAAAGAGAAAGAGAGAAAGAGAGAGAGAGAGAGAGAGAGAGAGAGAGAGAGAGAGAGAGAGAGAAGTTTACTCACAGCCAACAGGCTGACCAGCAGCAGCAGGCAGAGCAGCACATGGCGAGCCACCTGTGTGTCTGAGTCCCTGCGATTCTCCTCCTCCTGCACCAGCAGACAGCGAGACGACTCGCAGCCCGTGGCACACACACCTGAAGCAACAGAAGCATATGGCAGAGTCATCAGCCCCAGGATCAACTGGAGAGAGAGGCCAGTTGTCTTTCCGTTTACTCTTTAACATGTTCACACACGCCTTAGGAAATGCCATATTCGTGTCTTTTTCCAACCTCATCTGCACCAGCTGTATCATAATCTGTGACTCCACACAAACAACTTGCTATTGGGGTAAATGTAATCCAGCAGTCCTCTAAAACACACGTGTGCACAACTGCTTCAAAACTACATTTCATTAAAGCAATACAATGCAGCTATTTATTTCCCTTAGAATAATGTTTTGAGACCTCTTTAGATGCTACACTGTCTTACAGTGTGGAGAATCAGAATCAGCTTTATTGGCCAAGTTTTGCTTAAACAAACAAGGAATTTGACTCTGGTTAATCTTTACTCAAAGTACAACACTCACTTAACATATAAGAATAAAAAATAAAAAACATAAAACGTAAAAAGAATAAAGACAGAACAGTAAGAATAGAATGTGGCAGTAGAATATGGCTATGTATAAGAATAAATACAGTATGTACATTTGAAAACAAATAAATGGACACCATGGGTAGTATAGGGTAATGCAATTGAAGGTTCATTGTTTCCTTCACAAAGTTCAGCCATCTTTTGAAAGTTCACAGTAAAAGAGTAAGGCACACTGCCTCACTAACATAGTTACTCTTACCATGCTGGTCCACCATGTTAGTGCTGACAATCATATCAGGCATGGGTTGTGGGGGAGCGCAGTCACACACATGGCACTCTGGACAAAGAGAGCACGGAGGGCCTGGTCATCCATTAGCACAAAAACAAAGTCCTCCTTAAAGGACTACTGAGAGGCTTCTTACATGTTTTGACATGTTTTTCCTTTGTGTTTTCAAAAGGTTTGTACCCATACCACACTGCTTTCAGAGCTCATAGTCATCCACACAGATTCTAAAAAACTAGTGAAACACAGTCACTTGGGTTGTTAGGTCATTTTAATAAATAATGTCTTCCATAACCTGTGCTGCAAGTTATAGTCTCCAAATAAACATGATTATTATCAGTGACACTATGAGATCATAAATCATTGTCAATATCAGCAAAACATGACTTAGACCTTGGCCGTTTTCATTAGATACTGTACGTCCTCCTGATAACCCTGTCTATCTGATAACCTTGATGTGTCTGACAAACAAAAATAGATGTTTGTATTCATTGCGCCAAAAATAGATGTTTGTATTCATTGGATTGACAAAAATAGATGTTCACCATGTTGGAGTGAGGAGGCATGTGATGTGATGGGAGGACGTTGGGGCTGTATTATTCACCTTTCTACACATCCTTATAAGACCATTGTTATTTAGACAAAAGGCCAAAGGTGTGTCTGTGCTCAGGGCTCTCGCTGCCATACCTCTGTTAATGCTCCCCACTGAGGGGGTCGGCTCCAGCGGTGCATTCTGGTCCTCCGGCTCACCTAGGGGCTGCACATCCTCACTGGTGTCCGACGGGGTGCCCTGCTGTTGGGTGCGGTAGTCCCGGCTCAGGGCAATGAGGGAGCCCCCCACCAGCACAATACTGCAGAACAGTACCACTGCTGAACTGATGATCTATCAGAGAGCAAGAGAGAAATATGAAAATGACCAAAAGACCAACTTTATCCTCAATACCCTTTGTTCTCTGCATGCTCTGCTGCATGATTTAAATCACCTGAGATGTTCCATAGAAGAAGGCTGAGTCGATGGTGTCTGGTGACCACTGGCCAGAGATGAGGAGAAGACCCACCACCAGACAGGGAACACTGTGGGGGAAAGAGAGCCGGGTTTGAGTGGCAGGGTCATTTCAAGAGGATCACGCATCGCATGCAATAAGGGAATTTACACTGAGCTCACCCCCAGCCAGCGATGACCACAAACCCTGGACTGATCTTCAGCTCTCCCTTCCTTCTGAGGATCAGGAGTGAGAGGGCTATCAGACCTGAAAAACAACACCGGAACAGATGCATGAAAAGAATGAATGCTGATGCCATCCAGAAACCTCAGACAGTGGGACACATGATGAGACAAACTAAGAAAATAGGACAAATGATGAATGTCTAACAATTTTAGACTATTTCAAACCTAGTTTGACCAAAACTAATGAGAGCATAATAACAATTTTAACTTTCAAGGAAGGAAATGGTCAAAAACAGGGAAGTGTTTTTTAATTAGTGTACCAGTGCTCTCCGTTCCTGTGGTAGTTTTGGGTCGTTTAAGAGGGGTCTAAAGACATTCCTATTCAACATATACTTAGTTGTTTAAGAGCTTATGTGTTATGGTTTATATAATGTTGTTTTATTTTAATTGGGATGTTAATTAATTTGACATTATTGTTTATTATTGATATTCTCCTTAATGTAGTCTTAGCATGTCATTGTTTTTATATTATTGATTGAATTGACATTATTGTTTTATTATTGCCTTTCCCCTTTTTTACATTGCTTTTTATTAGGCTATTGCTTGAATTGATATTATTGTGTACTACAACTATTCTCCTTACTATATTTGACCTACATTTTAATCTGTTCCCTGTTCAATTTTAAATATTATTATGTTGTTTTGTATTTATGTGTCTCTTTGGACAAAGGCGTCTGCTAAATCCATAACCATAACCATAACCATAATTATGTGACTGACAGTAAGAATGAGTCATGCACGAGTTACCTGGCCACACATACGTGCTGTAGAGAGATCCATACAGAAGAGTGAAGTTCAACACCTGCCCAAGGAAGCTGCCTTGTTCCACAGTGAAATTCCAAGTTATCATGCCAACACTAACTAAAAGCTACAAGAGGAAGGGCAGATAATGTGTTGGGTCAATGACAAACTGATAATGTGTCATAGTAGCCCGTTAGGAATAAACACTACAGGCAGAAATAGAGTTGTATTTGGCCATTAGAGATTTATGTGAAACTGTAGCAAAGAACTTGCCTGTGCCATTAAAAGGTTCACAGTAAAAAAATGTGGCAACCTCTTGAACTTCTTACTGAGGAACATAACAGTGATTGTCCACACCTGCAAAAGAAAAGTAGGGCATGGGTTAGTATTTTACATCGTTATCTTGTTAATTAGCATTATGAGGATAAAATGACTTATTGTCTCTGCAACCTTAGTTGTGTTTCACATGGCCACACCCACAGCACAAACATGAAAGACATTCACTTGTTCTTATGTATGATGTTACAGGCCTAAACATGGCCAACCCAATGTTGCCATAACAATATTTCATCAGCTTAAGTTTCTGGTTCCCTTCCCTGTACTGAGACATGTAGGCTGTTCAGTATGAGGAAGTCAGTCTGGGACATCTGGAGCTATGCGGTCAAGAAATGAACCCACAATCTGTCAAACACTGATACAGTCTCATACAGAAACATATTTACTAGCCTCTTGACCTTTCCATGAATAACAATGACAGCTTTGGTGATCACTTTAACAGGTTTTTATACAAGTCAGTGGCCATTGGTTATTGGACTACCTTAGTATTTTTACATTTCATTGATAATAGCTGACACAACTTAGTCTAGTTTCAGATCCTGTTTTGAGCTCACACCACACAACATTCACCCTTGACAAATTTCTCCAAAACCACATTGTGCAAAGCTAAACATAAACGGCTTCAACCGAGTTCCCGCAACCAAGATAACACAATAAGAAGAACTCACTAGTGCAATTAAAACTATGAAACTGATGTCGAAGTACTCACTAGTGCAATTAAACCTATGGCACTGATGTCAAAGTACTCACTAGTGCAATTAAACCTATGACACTGATGTTGAAGCTGACGGTCTGCAGAGCTGAGACGGAAGACCTTGGGTCCATGGTGGGAATGGTGAGAAGCCAGGCAGACGCATACATGATTGGAGCCGAGAGAAATGTGCTTATAACCATCCCTGAGGTGACCTAGGATAAACATGGTAGAATTGAAATCATAATGATAATCATGACCATTCACTAAACTTCAATAAGGAGCAAAATGATGTGCTTTATGAAACTATGTATGTCTGTTTTCATTCAACATAAACAACCAACACAAACACCCACCACTTCCAGCTCCATGTTGTAGTGAGCTGCATAGATGGCCACGCTGGGGGCGGTGGGGAAGACACCATACAGGAAGGCGTAGTTGGAGATGCTGGAATGGTTGAGAGCGCTGGTGTTGCCCGTGTCCAGGAGCTCCACCATGTCTCTGCACACCAGAGGCATCACCAGCCTGTAGAGGACACCGCGGGACATGAGGTCAGCTGGATTAACGCACCCGCAAAATTGCAGCCATTACGAAAATTACACATGGCGTTATGGGAACAATGGTCTGAGGCACAGAACCTCTTCAGACAAGACTCAACATGCTGATTCAACACGCATAACTCAACATGCATTCGAATCACAACTTAAGGTCTGATGATGTCTTGATTTAATTTGACTTTACAATCTCTGTGTCTTTCCAACAAGAATATAAATGTTTGTTGTCAATGGACACCATACTGCACAGATCACTTACAGTTTGGCTGTGATGAGGAGAATCAGTGCAACCACTGTGGACCTGGTCAGCTTCCTCATCTGGCCCACCATGGTTAGACCCAGGTAGAAGAGGGCCGCCCCTCCGAAAGAGTTGGCCAGGCCGTCCACAAACTGCTCCATGAACGGGGGGATCCTCTGGCCCAGCAGGAAGTGTGCGGCTAGCCCCACCACCACCATGAAGACGATTGGGTTCCTCACCACCTGCAGTGCGACGGTGCCCACCACCTGGAGCTTGCTCCCTGGAGGCTGCTCACGGCTGCTCTGCCACTTCTGCACCTCGCAGAGGGCAAAGCCCAGGGGGTTGAGGAGAATGAGGGACACCGGCGCCACCAGGTAGATGTACTGAAGGTACTCGGGGTGAGTGTTCCTGTACAGAGCTTCGACTTGGGTCAGGTGAGGAGGATACAGATACAGATAGATACAGACACACACACACACACACACACACACACAGAGTAATTAATACAAAGCCTCAGGTCAAAGGTCTATGTATCATATTTAACAGGTTTTTCCCAACAGACTCCTGCTTAGCCTCAACTGTATTTTTATGGGCTTTCTATTTATACTTGGAGACATTTGAACAACACTTTAAACCAGAAATGCAAGTAAATCTTTTAATATAACTTCCTTATTTAAATTACAGTCATATCACTTACCAATGGGATATCCCAGGGCGAAATCATTGCTTTGGGTGGCAAAGATGGAAAACAACCCAGCCTTCGAAAACCGAGTGTCACGACTGGCAACAAGCAGGGTTAAGACGCACACAACGAAAAATACGGACACTTTGGCTATGAGAATGCTCCAGAGAAATGGCCAGATGACATCGCCAAAGTCCAGCAACACCATGTTTTTAAAAAGTAGAGCAGGGAGGGCAAACTTTGACACAAAGTTGCCAAGTCCTTTGGCTTGAGTGGATGTTATGATGTTCGCCCGTCCAGCAATGTATCCACAAAGAATGATGCCAAAGCACTCCAGGAGCGCTGGTAGGAGCTTGTCGATAGACATAGCTCCTGAAGTAGAAGTGGCATAGTTCCCCGTTGACAGGTTCAGTTTTTGAAAAGAGGCTGAAGTGTCATCCATTGTGGCAGTTTAGAGCTTCACACATTGGCTAGGGGAAACACAGTCATAAGAATCAACAGTGGTCTTACTAGGGCGGAAGCTCATCTCCAGGAGTGTGTCCAGTTATTTTGTTATTTTTGCTAACTAGTTATAATTTCTACACGAGTACATTAATTTCATTATTCAACTTCTGTAACAGAGGCCGAATGGAAGTTGTGTATGCCTGCCTACTCAATAATATCTTACCAAATGATGATAAGTTAAGTGTTAGCTAACTAATCTGTCAAGAATAAACGTGACGTTAACTTACTTAAAATGTCTTCGACACTTGACTTTGACAGGTTGGCTGGCTACATTAGCGAACCAGCTAGCTCTCGAAAGCTAACGGAGCTGAAATCGTTGAGGATTTTAAAGACAGAAAGTATACATGATCCTTACCAATCTCAGAAGACTAACGGTTAACTTTCGTCCATTGTGTGAAAATCTTTCGCGTAGTATGCTCAGTTGAAAATTTCATAATATGTGGCTGCTGCACTTTGCTGTCTATGCCATAAACCTAACGTTATCTTAATAACGTTACTGTTTTAGTTAGGCTACCATGGCTTGACAAGTCAATTACTGGAGTTGTTTGCCTTGTGTTCCGCTGAAAGCCTTTGCTTAGTTTCATCATTGGGTTGCTGCAAACAACAACGTGCGTATATGCAATCGTGACAACTTGGACCCCATGGTCCCAGAGTAAACTGCGTTACAACACACTAAAGTCAAGTTCAGTTAGATTGCTACGTAGATTGTCCTGAAGTTCGCCAATCAACTGCGACAGTAGGTGGGACTACCGTGGGAGAACCTTTTTCAACCCCATCTGGCCCTCTCACGCAGTAAAAAAGACAGATTAGAGCAGGATCGGAACAATAGCCTCCAAGTTTACTCATTCACATGTCCACGAATGATGCCTGTATTAAAAGCTACTGCACCACAGCACACTTTCACATTTAATCTCTGCATTGCGCAAATTTTACGCAATCTAAGTGTGAGATTCACACATGTTGTTCCAAGAATGGCTGCCAGGGGTCACCCTTGCAAGTACGTAGTAGGCTGCAGACGTCATTTCATATCAAATTAACTATTCTGTCAAGCCACTCCATCATCTTTATATACCTAGAGAAGCGTCACTCAATTTTGCGTAAAAAAGAAAGAAATAAACACTTTTTTGTACTTGCACAACTTAGGATACTTCCAAGAAACTCAAATTGCATTCACTTGTATACACCTTTAATGCAAATATATGCTATGCATGTGTCATTTAGATCTACTTGGATTGACTGAATGGAAATATACAAATTAGATTAATTTTAATAAATCATTTGGAAAAGCACTACAATGTTTTGTTTCTCAACATGGAAAAGACAGTTGAGATGTAGTAAAGAATGAATAAAACCCAAAATAATGCACATTTGAAAAAGGACATCATTTCATCTTATAACTGGAGCTAGAGGAGGAGACCCTCTCTCCCTTTTCCCTAAAAAAAGAACAAAAAAGAGAACAAGTCAGACCAAGACATAGTTCCTTAAAAAAATAGTCACAGAGCAGATGTAGTTGAATTTCAGTCCATGGCTAGTAGGCCTATGTGCTATGGGAAGTCAGCCCAGATTTCAGTTCCCCATATTATATAGTCGTGAAAAAATAAAGAGCACCTTTTGCATATCTTTTGAAGAGACTGCTGGGGTAGGTCTTGCGTCCAGGAACATATACCTCAGGGAGAGGGAGATCCATCACTGGGTGGAAGGTGAACCTGTTCTCCCACACATCTGTGATACAAGTATATTACTGAACTGTAGACATAAACACACCCTTAAAACTAATGTGTTAGAAACAACACAAACTGTGTTATTTTCAACACATTTGTTTTAAGAGTGCATGAAACTATTGGGGTAAGCAAAATGTTTTGTCTAATATAATTTCAGTGATGGCAGCACACCAAAGAACCTTTTTGCTGTTATGCAGCGAGGATGCCTGTGAAAGAAAACCTTTACAGGCTATACAGAGGGCATGAAACATTATTGTGAGAGCATTGTATTTTACGTAGCATGCCTTTTCATCTTTTTTCAGGCAGTTTGAATGAATATGATTCAAATGTATCGGTAAATATATTATGCAATATTTGGTTACATTAAGTGTCATCCATGTTGGCACCACATTTGTCAGATATGAGCAGTACAGTATTGTACCTGTGGTGTGGTCATTGAGGTTGATAGTACTATTCTCAATGGCAGGTAATGGATGCAGACTTCTAAGGGTTGGCTTGTTAGGAGGGAGAGGTGGTCCTGAGGTGGCTTCTTTTTGAAGAAGAAAGAATATTGTTAGTTCAACATCCCTTCCAGATACAATTCAGTGATAAAATAATCTACATGATTTTCTGAACAGTGCCCACCTAAGCTGACACCGGGTAGAGTTTGCTCATTAGGTAGAGGTGGCAGAGGCCGAGACCGCACAGGAGGAGGGCGGTCATATCCAGCAAAGGACTGGCTCTTCTTGGGGGGTCTTGGGGAGTTGTTTTGCTCCCGGGCCAGGCAGGGAAGAGGAGACAGCTTGGCACTGTGAGTGATGGCTCGGCACCCAGTGAAGTTAGCAGGCTTACAGGGCAGAGCGGGTGGCTGTGGCGGCCATTGTGGAAGGCGAGAGGGCTTTTTCTCCCTGGCTGCCAGCAGAGGGCAGCACTCAGCAGGAACACTGAGGAATCTGGGTAGTGGAGGACGACTAGTGTTGGGAAGCGGAGGAGGATGGAGAGAGTTCTGGGCTCTGGGAAGTGGAAGGCCTGGGTGTCTGGCAGGCAGGGAGGGAGATTGGGGGGTGGATAGTAAAGGTGCTGGGCAGACTCCTTGAGGTAGTGGCAGAGGTAGTTTGGTCTGAAGGCCACCAAGAGCTGGTCTGGAGATTTTACACACAGAGAGGATGTCCCTTCCTATTGGTCCACACAGACAGAATCATATAGTTTGATTAATTATTTACACATGAATGTGTGTGTGCAGTCATAATAACAAGGCCATACACTTGATTACCGTTGCCTTTGTTGTTCACAGACTGTTTGGGCACATATCTGTGCTGTAGTCTCTGCTGGTCAGACTGAGTTCCAGGGCTGAAGGTGCCAACTTGATCCTGTCTTGTGACTCCCCCTCCTGTGGCCTCTGCACACACACACAGAGGAGAGAGAGGACTCAGGCTCTGACTGCCTGCCCACCAAGTGTGCCACACACTGGAGCTCACAAGCAGCAGGTAAAGGCCATCACTGTGGGATGCTGTCAGTTCCACTCTTACTAGCTGTCTGCAGCATCCACACACACACACACATACACACACACACACACACACACACACACACACACTGGATAACAGGGCTAGATTTTATTAGTCTGCACATACAGTTTTCGTAGTGCCTTTTTGTGGTGACCATAAGCAACAAACGCAAATGCGATAGTGTGTGTCAAAGTAGGCAGATTAAAACGTTTGAAGGTCACAGCGTAGACCAAACTGTATGCCGCTGGTTCATTACAACTGCAGCTGCTGATGATGAAAAGAGAATGCTATTCTGAAATATTAAACTAGCCCCCTATAATGATTAATATTGAATAAAAAACTGGGCAAGAGTCAGTTTAATATCTAATGATGTTTAAAATTTAGTGGTGTTCATTAACAGGAAAATAAGGCATAGTCTGAAAGCCTAGGAGGGAGACAAAAAGGGCATTTTTGACTACTTACTCTCAAAAACTGGAGCACTTCTGTCATTAGTGATAGCTTTCTTGAGGCGTTTTCCCTTGGATATGTCTGATAGCAGAGCATTTCTCCCTCGCTGCTCAGACTTGTTCAGTGAGGGTTTCTCTGTGTTGGCCTGTAGTCATCCAGATAACAAAGGTAGTCAGTCTGTGATTTATGGTCGCTGTGGCCATGCTCACCACCAGATGTCTCTGAAGAGTCGGTTTTAACCAGACTATCTTAGAGTAGATGCTCAGTCTGTTTTGTGTGCGCCCTGGGATCTACTCTGTGGTCTGTGTATGTTCCAATACTTGAAATAGAATGTTTATTTAAAGAGATACAAACCAACACGTGATGTATTATAAAAGGTATAACTACCGGCTTTTTGTTGGTACATTAAACCTGTGTCATTTAGTGTAACTGCACCCCTATGTAAAAGTGTGTTAACTTGGTGAGTGTAAATGAGTGTGTAAAAGGTTTACCATATTGCTGTAGCTTACCACAGCAAGTGTGGGGGGAGGAGGAGGAGGAGGTGGAGGCGGGACTGGCATCTTTTCTCAGACCTCCCTGACTACGCTGTTCTGTCAGTCAGATTTGAAAGAACACATGCATACTGTGGGTTAGCATTGGTAGCATCTCATCTTAAATCTATCATGAATAAATATGACATGCTCTATACAACTGCATTATTGACCTGTTCAAGAGTGCAATCAGTGCATTGTATGCATTGATTGTCTATTGTATGAGAAAACCAAATGTTTCAGTCAATATGCTTGGGACAGATTAATTCAACATTTATGATTACAGCCTTAGCAACGGTAATATGATTTTTACCCAGCTGATGTTATTCTGTTGAAATGTTGCAAGATAAGAGTATGAAACAGAGAGGTAGCTCAGGCTGAAACCACAGCAGGCCTGGCTAGGTCAACAGGAACTGGAAGACCTACAACCTAACCCTCATGCACCTCCTCAGTACCCCTCACTTCACTCCTTCACCCAGAATCCTTTGCAGTGACCATAACCCACCTTAGCCCACCCTACCCCACCACCAGCCCCTTACAGACCAGCCGTCTGTGTCAAAGTCCAGTCTGGCTCTCATCATGCCACACAACGCTACTCTGCCACCACTCCTGTTTTATTAAAAGCCACTGAATACCTCTCCCCATGTGGAGGGTTCACTTTGCATTCTCCCCAGATAATTAGTCACAGGGGCCTTTCACACATACACCGGCATTTTTAAATATACATAACTCTGAATAGATCTCCCAGAGGGACATGCTTCCCCCTTCAGTAACTAATTCCTTCTAAAGTTATACAGTAGCACACCAGCCTCAATGCATTTCAATTCTCCATGAATGTCGTTCACAGAACAGGAGATGCACTCACACCATTTTAGGACTCTCACCCCCTGCACATCATAAAAAACCTTTTCAAATACCTTCACTACCAGACCCATGTACTGGGTTAATCTACAGACTTTATATAGACTGAGGCACTCCAAACAAAGCCACCTTCAATGCCTGAATATATTTTAGCCTACTCTGAAACCTCCATTCAAACAGTGTATGGAATGAGAATACATGCGTTTAAGAGAATGCATACTGTATGCATTCAACAAAAATATCATGATCCACATTAGCATTACTTTCCTATAGCTTAGTATTTACCACACAACCCACATAAATGAGATATAAACACAATACATTAACATCATTGAGACCAGCTATCATCAATAACTCTTTTATAGGCTAAGTTCAATGACCTGATTTGACACTCAGTTCACAAAAGACGTTGCTATGGCATCATTCCTCCAACAACAACAAAAAAAAACACTTTGCAAAGTGATGAACTCTGTCATTGCTAGAGCTTTTTTACAAACAAAGCAGAGAAAGATCCATGCAAATACTTACCATCACATCTAAGAAGACACCTTCAGTGTTGAGCAATTCTTTAAGTGTGACGAGGTCAATCAGAGTTTCCAGACACGGCTCTTGCTGTCACACAGGCATGACTGTGCCTCTTGTGAGTCACACATCTCCGCATTCACCAGCCATCTTAGACACACTTGTGGTGCATCAGTTTTAGACAGTTTTCATACAGCACAATCAATGGGATTTGGAGTTGGTAAAGCCACATGTCTATTGGTACATAGTTCTGCAGTCCAAGTAATACAAAAGTAGAGGAAGTTCAAAGCTTATTTCAAATCCTTGGTTTATTCTATTATTAAAATGGTTAATAATCAAATAAAGATACACTGACACAATACTGGAAGACAGCACAACTTTAAATGAAAAGTAAAAAATTTGTCATACATACACATTTCAGTTATAAGAAATGTCCCACTGCCATTGCTAAAAAAGTAAAATCACACAGACTATTATACTGTATAAATATAACCCCAGATGCCCCAAGGAAAGCAAGATGCAGGCAGACATATTTAGCAGCCTCCACTGGGAATAGAGTGCATACCAAAAAATATTGTCTGACCCGTATCTATTTTTTTCTTTCTTCACTTCTATCTTAACTCAGTCTAACAATAGGAGGGAAGCTCCTTATAATAACTCTTTTCTGCTGTTTGTTTTTTTAAATTGTGGAAGCAGTGTATTTCAGCTAAACTCTGCGCGACTTCACCACGGTAGGAGTCCACCCCCTGCATTCAGTGTACATTACAAATTATTAGCTTGCACAAATGCCTGGATTTTGGATGTTTCTAGGTTTGTCAGACCTTATTGACATTTTATGGATCCCATGAGTGTCCCAGAGTCATTTCTTTTACAAGGCATACATTTTTGTAATTGCTATGAAAATACAATGCCAGACAGTATTCCAAAAATGACAAAAAGAAATACCAGACATTGGTCTGTACAAACTGAATACTCTAAAAAGGTCTAATTTTTTTTTTTACAAACTCCTGGAATTGATCCCCTTTCCAATTCCAGAGAATTGTTGATTAGTCATGTTAAATGGTCACATGAAGAGCATAGCTGCCTTTTAGGGTTGCAGGCTGAGTTCAATGAGGCGGCCGGCAAACACACCGAGAGTGCCGATAATACAGACTGCCATGAAGACACAGAGCAAAATGTGGTCCAGCACCATGGCAACAAACTTCCACTCCTCACAGGCCTGGTGAGGGAACAAGGGCCAGCAATTAACCAGACATCAAAGAAAACACACAACTCAACATGCAAAACATGCACAGCCACTGGCTGCCACTGTAGCAAAAAATCCAACTATTCCCACTGTAAATGTACAATTATTGTGAGGAAAAAGGAACACGGATCTCTTATGTCTGTGTCTTACATTGCTGGACTCCTCATCCGACTTCATGGTCTCAGAAATGTACTTGACTCCTTCGATGGCACTGCGTACATCTGGATTTCTGAGCACGGGGGATTCATACGTGACAGGTGCAGGATGTGGCTTGCCAGAGATGTCTGAAATGTCAAGTTGAGGAGAATAGATGGTTTTGGCTTGCTTCTCTAGGGATGGTCGCTTCATCGTAGAGAAGAACATAAGGTTGGGAATGGTATCGATGAAAATCTGGTGAAAGAGCATGTAAAATTATTGGTATACTTTATGCAGTGAGGATGCCTGATGTGCTATACACAGTTCAAAGAGTTTCTATGACACAAACAATAGTTCTATGATGAAGCAGTCCATACTAGACATTGGACTTGTTTTACTTCCTAAACCAGAGTGAAGCACTAACATACTGTAGATGGCAGCACTGGGTATCATCCATTCCACCAGTACAGGGTTTCAAAGACATTTGGCAAGAAAATCAATGCTTTTAATCAGAGGTAAAATACATTTTTGGTAATAAAGAATTGTCTATAGCTATATGTGTCCAGTTTATGTCCAGCTAAATAATTACCAGCAAGATCTGTGGACATTACATGCCCTCAATATTTACATAATGACCTTATAGTACATAAGCCCTGTATCTGGGGTGCTAAAGTGACCATGACATGAGTACAAGTGTAGAACAGCCTCCCTCTTGAGCTCACCTTGCGAACCCATTCAGGCATAGTATGTGTACTGGGCGAGCGGTGGTGGGTGTTGATGACGATGACGGTGATGATGATGGAGGCTATGACGAAGACCATGGTGAACAGCATGTACTTCCCAATCAGGGGCACAGCGCTGGAGGTGGAGGGGATGAGCTCCACGATGACCAGCAGGAACACGGTCAGAGACAGCAGGACGGAGATGCTCAGGGTCATTTTCTCACCTGAGAGACAGCACGTCCCACAGAGTGTAGGAGAGACAGATGGATGCATAAGGAAAATATAATCTTCTGTGTTTTATAGAGAAAAATATATCTGGGAATATCTAGAAACTTGCAACACTTATGGTATTATTATATTTATGGTATTATTATATTGAACAAACATTCCAAATCTGTTCATAGTTTACTGTAGAACCATGTACTAGTTACTACAGAGGATAAGGTATGAGCTACACCAGGCGCGTAATGAAGCGTTCCGTTCGCGTAGCGTCTGCTGCAACAATTAGCTGCCACTATAATCAATGGAAGTAGCTACACCAGACGTGATAGCGGCGCGTACGTTCGAAAAAAATATACCAGTCTTTTAAAATGGATTTTACGCATTGCGAATGGAATGCTTCAGTTACGCGCCTGGTGTAGCTCATATCTAAGACTATAAAACTGTTTTACTGGAATATCTTTGAGGGGTTGTGTCCAACATGGCATAGTGGTCTATAGATAGAATGTTACTGGAGACAAACAACTGCCGCAAGGTCATAGTTGTGAACAGGCAGGGGGCATGTTTCTATGCCCTCACAAGGGACAAGAGACAGCTGCACAGTGCAGAATCAAATCCCGCTCCCTGAAACTCCACTAATCTCTGGAGCCGTATCAGGTGGCACAATTGGTTGAAAAGTTATAGTTAACCAGCTACATAACATGAAAGACAGAATTGAATCCCATATTTTACACACAGCCAGCTTTCCTTTCATTTTTATCGTGTGCTAATAAAGATCCTCTCACTGACTAGAGCCAATTTGTCCAAAGTAAACACTACACTTGCTGGTGAAATAGTGATGGCTGAGACAGCTGCAGGAGTTTAAACCATCTGATAAATCAATACCTTAACCAAGCACATTGGCCTGATCAGTGGGTGCTGCTTATTCTCATTTACTTGTGAGAGACTTATTAGCCCATCCACCGCCTGATTCTTCAAGCCCTTGGTGATTAAGTGCTTTAGAGGGTGATGGTGTGACAGTGCTGTGAGTGATAATTGCATTTGTTCCACAGCGCCTCGCCACCCATCACAGCCACAGAGGAGAGAAATAAATAAATCTGCCCCTGCCACTCACGGTGATAAATCAACCCTGACTCAGACGGAGAAGCGTAGCGGTGTGACGTGGAGGACCGGTGACATATAGCCCTTCCTCTCCCCAATGTAATGCCTCCACATCTCCTTGAGAACTGGTCCATACGACAGGAGGGGGGAAGGTCTCTCTGAGTCGGAGGCCATAGCTGTGTCATGGAGCGTGGATGGGGGTGGGTGCCCGTCCAAGCTTAACCCAGTCCAGAACCCCACCATGCTATACAGAGGGCAGCTGGGACCCGATCTATAAAGCCTCTTACTCGACTGAGAATCAGGAAATCAGTGTCGGTCACTACTATAGCATACTCCCCGTATGTTCTTTTGCTGGTGGAATACCAGGGGGTGCCCAACAGAGGGGTTTATGCGGCAGCCCGCAGAGAGGAGATCTGGGTTGTGTTTTTAATTCCCCTAGTCTCTCACACGGATATTGCATAGAGGGAGATCCAGTTGCCAACGGTCATAAACAACCCAGTTGTAGACCAGCAAACACCGAGACGACGTGCAATCCCACACAGATCAGTGTCACAGCTTTACCTCCACAGGGTAGCAGGGGGACGTATCAGAAATTGGCGAGCACTGATGTATTATGCATTAAAGGCAGCCAAGGCGGGGAACTCAGGCTTTGAGGTGGGGCCAAAAACAATCGCTGCCACATCAGTCACCGAGTTGACATGGCTTACATCAGACCATCAAGCCAAAGAGCTTGCACTGCATCCAAAAATGAGTGCAAAATGAAAATATCCTCATTCCACGTGCTCACTGAATATCATGGACAAATATTCTCAAATGTCAATTAGGCTCTCACAATGTGCCATTCCCTTTCTGTGTATACAGACTATATAGCAACACAACAGGCTTCAGGTTTGAGGTGGACAGTATCAAACTATTGTCTCTCTGAGGCATCAACAACATCACATCAACCACCAGATTCTAAAGCCCTGATAGTGCACAGGGTAATGCTCCTGTGAGGCTGCGGGGGAGTAGACAGCAGGTCATACCAGAGTCCGTGGGCAGGTAGAACACCAGGCCTGTGAGGAAGGAGAAGAGCATGCAGGGGATGATGACGTTGACGATGAAGTATAGGGGCAGGCGCAGCATGAGGAAGTGGTAGGTGATGTCCAGGTAGGGGGTATCGGGGCAGCAGGCGTAGTAGACCCAGTGCTTCCAGCTGCGGTAGTCCTTCATCACCCACTCCCCGCTCTCCATGAAGTTGCTCAGGTCAGGGCGGTCACTGTCCTGGTGGTGAAAGAGTCAACATCAAACTCACACTCTTGAAGACCACTGAGTTTGTTTCTAAGATAGAACACTGCGTTACTGAATCCATCCTATATGAGTCAAATTGAGGATTTATGGCTGTGTGGAAATGTTTACAAACTTGTGTCAAAAGGGGATTAGAATGGATGCTCCGCATGAGTGAGTGAGTGGATGTGAATGCTTGTGTGGTAGTTACTGGATTGATGACAACCAGCAGGCCATCATAGGTCCAGGTGCCAAGTTTCATGGTGCAGTTCTGCAAGTCAAAAGGGAAGTGGAGCACGATGATCTCACAGTAGCTCTTGAAGATGGCGGGCGGGTTCCAAGTGATCATCCCGTTGTATTCCAGCAGCACTTTGGTCTCGTGCACGATGGCAAAGTCACCGTCGGCACTGCAGGGCACCAAAAACGCAGGGGCACAAGAGGGAGTGGGCGAGAGACAACGTTAACACACAGAGACAACGCTGCCTGGAGCTGGTGAGCGGTTCCACCATAACACCACCCGCGCGTGCCAGTGCCAACCAACCAGAGCGGAGTCGGCCACCAGTGCCCGTGTGGCAGGAGGCTGGTTGTCAGGGAGAAACAGCATCGTATCAGACAGAGCATATGTGTGTGTGTGAACCTGCAATGCCGAGGCCCGATTTAGCTCGATGAAATCTGAACCCCCCCCTACCGCCATTTTCCTTCCTCCACCCCCACCCTGCACTGTGTGGAAAAAAAAGGGTCATGTGATGAGAAACTATCAACAGCTCTATCAGAGGTTGTCTGCGGACATCACAGGAAACCAGATCTGACCTGCAGAGTGAAAGAGAGAAAAAAAATCCCTCATTCTTACTTATTGTAGAGAACAAGGTCAGGACGCCAAAGATCTGTGGATGGGACTCTTATCTTTTGGATTCCTCCATAATCATTAGGATTCCACTGTAAATTCACATCTTTCCATTTCTGTGAGGGGTTGAGAATAGAATTATACAGAAGTTGCATAATAAGATTCAACAGAAGATTGTGCATGCTTTAAATTCATGTCACGAGTCAAAATGATCATTTTAATCAGGGAAGGTTGTTTGTAGATTCGTACCAGCTGTCTGGTTTGAGAGACAAAGCTTAAGAAGAAAATGAGAAAACACACCTGCTTCAGTCTGACGTTGCTTGTGACAATCTGATTGACTTCGTCCTGCCAGAGAGACAAATAAACTAGGTGAGTGTGGGGAGTGAGTGCATCCATATGAATGTTGGCACGGGAGAGGCGAAGGGCTGCATTTCCATACCACACTAATGAGCTGGATAAGCTGGAGCCCAACGGTAACCACAACAGGGTCCTTGAAGTGATTGACAGGACGGACTACTTTGTTGTAGCCTTTGAATAAGGTTTTCACCAGACGCGATTCATCATCAGAGCACAAGCCAGAACCTAGAGGAAACACATTTCAGCATTTCAGATCATTATGGCTAGCTGTGGCAGTGATTATGCCATATAAACAAAGCCTATGAATCCAACTGTTCATCTGTTAAGCCCACATGGCTGTCTATATTTGTTTCTATGTCTGGCCATAGGGACTGTTCTATTGTTCAGTCTGGTGGCATATAATAGGTTATAAAAACAGCTAGGTGAAATGTCAATATTGAATTCTAGCTGTCTAGCCACTCACTTGACTCAGTTATTCTGTCTGTAACAATTATTAGCAACAAAATGAACAAAATAAAGAAATTAATGAACCCAAGCCCCTCACAATTTAAAGTAAGATTTTTTCCTTAACCCTGCAGATCATAATAGAAGTGATGAGTCTGATTTTGATCTCAGGTTCCCACTTGAGGATGTGTAATAAGGCCATCTTAGATTGAGTTGCAGGAAAGCATTTGTTACTTCCTCCCCAAGTCTAAGACGTCCGGTAGTATCACATTTCATCAGAGTTTGACCTTCAGATAAAATGTGATGAATATTGTCAGTCAAAACAACAACCAGTCTTAGTCTAGCAGTCTCCTGGTTAGAATGAGCAGGCATGACAGCTAAAAGTGCAAATCACAAACTTGTCAACAACAGCGAGTTGAACATTACACCTGCATCTGTCAATCACTGCTTTGAAAAACACAGCTGTTATCCCCTTTTCTTGGAAGCAATTATATTTGATCTATGTCTAAATAATAATCAAATAAATGTATTATTTGTTATTAAAAAAGAAAAGTTTTATAATGTGTCACGAATATGTGCTGTGAGCTTGTTAGTTTGTCACCTGAATGTTATACAAAAAAATACATGGATTGTTTTTTGTTATTCAAGTTTGGTGTTATGTCATTTGCTTTTGTAAGTTGGTATCATGCTTAAAACCCAGTGTTCAAAACGGCACACAGAACCTACCTGCCAACACAAGGAGGAGAGGACACACACAATAAAACCAGCTCATGATGCCGTTTGGTTCCTCTCTGGCATATTACTCCGAAAACTGATCAGTTTTTCGTCCTCTCAGAATAAGAGAGGAGAAGAGGCGTCCATTTAGAAGTTTAGCAAGCAACGTCTCGGTCAGTGAGCTCTGCGACCAATGCCCACCACTCTACTCCCCAAATGACAACTGTGACTGGGACCGGATCTGGGTGAAAGTCCTCAGTCATCTCACACATACCATCAGTCAGATGTGCGAGGCAGCACGTCAGCTCATATGTCATCCATGTGACATCCTGGACCTCAGCAGCTCTGGACAGGATATTTATGATCCATCTAATTTAACTTATCAATATCCAGAACGGCAAACAGCAAACTCTTGTGTTTTAATTCAGCTGAAGTCTAATTTGGTTTTCAAAGGAGCCAGTCTGCTTTAAATTCTGTTCATGCAAATAATACACAATGTAAGCCCAAGAGAGATGAGCCCAACATGTCAGGTGAACAAAAACAACATGGCTCATTCAGAGTGCGATCTGATAGCACCTGAGGGTGTTTCTCAAGGGTCCTTTGTACCACCAATTAGGCTACTTTAGCATCAGGGGTGATGCATCAAACTTCAGAGTGATGAGATGTTTTCAGTGCTGTAAAATAATCGCTTATGTGTTCATTTATTTATTATGTGTTTATTTATGCTGACGTAAAATAGGAAGTGCGGACACTCACACATAGTTAAACCACGTCCCTTGTTTTTTGTGCAGATGACTGGTCACAGCGCCCCTGGCCCCCTCCTGGACTGCACACCTGCCCTTCCCCGTGGAGGCGGTGATGGGAGGAGGCCACTCGCTTCCCCCGTCACCATCAGACGCTCACTCAACCAGACGCCCACTCACCCTCCACCTCATTCATCTTCTTTAGAGGCAAATGGCAACTTTGGGTGATTGCTGAATTAAGATGGGTGCCTGTGCCTTTTCTCCTGGCCCCTGCCTGGTCAGAGCACCTGAGTCTACTGCCCCATCCCCCCTCTCATAGGCCCCCTGCCAAAATGAAACTCATT
Organism: Alosa sapidissima; assembly: GCF_018492685.1. NCBI lineage: Eukaryota > Metazoa > Chordata > Actinopteri > Clupeiformes > Clupeidae > Alosa > Alosa sapidissima. The sequence goes on along the minus strand of NC_055958.1, from coordinate 19,063,507 downwards.
TGACCTTGGGGGGGTTTAAGGGAGGTGACAGAGAGAAGCCTTTGAAAATGTTCAGTCAGCCTCACTATGGTCATTCTGGCAGCTGGGCTGCGCCATCATTTTCTGCCAGACAAGGCCTTTCAGAAAACCAACCGGTTCCCCAAAATAGAGAGAAAAAGGAGAGACAGAAGGACTGAGAGAGAGATGGCCAAGGGAGAGAGAAAAGAATAAAGACAAAGGCCAGAGACCTTTAATTCTAAGCTTTAGCATTTTGTTTTTGATAAGCAACTATATATTTTTTACAAACAGATCTTGTGTAGTTGGTGTGGAATACCCACAGGCTGAGATGCCACACTATGTACAGCCCTGCTCTGAGTGTGTCTGTGGCAGCTGGGCTTATGTAGATTACCATTTCCATGGCAGAGATTACAGTGTTAGAGGGGATATTTTTTACATAACATGTTTCTTTTAAAGATAGAACTGTCAGTGAGAGGTTACATGTTTAACATTCTTCCACTTACTGCATGTGGCTGCAAGAGCCCCATGGGCAAGTTCACCCTGAAGGTGTTCGCACACTAAATATAAACGTGATAATTATAGCCTAGCGAAACAAAAATGTGTTTGAGAGTAGGCCTACCTGGCTGTTATGCGTCTCAACCAACTAAGCTATGTTCTCTTCAGCGATGACGTGCCTCAAACAAAAGCAGAGCATTTGGGTGAATTGGGTGAAACACTGGAAATCACAGAAAAAGTCGTCCCACATTTTCCTGTGAATAATCAGAGGCCGTTTTAATATTTCAGTATGCATTAGCATTTAGCTATGTGGGTCAGCATTCTGAGCACAGAAATGTCGCTGCATCTCAGTTCAATCAACAAAGAAAGGTCAGTCTTATGGATCAGAGGGACCATAACATTCCAAATCATAAAACAATCCCATAATTAATGTGGGGAAAATGATGTGACATTTATACGTGAGAGGCATGTAGCCACATTAAGCCACATCAGTAGAATACTGTAGATAACTCCAATACAATTCTGTGGGAACAATGCAAACTAGTGTGCACAATTTAACTGTTGGGTTTAAACAATGAAAAGATGATGAAATCATAGAAAAATAAATAATTTTGTATGTTACACAGTTGTAGGCTAAGCATGTGACCGGAGCATCTAATTGAATACTTGCCTCAGTTCTTTGCAAATTAACATCCAATTAAGTTTTTCATGCTAACAATTACCACTAAATGTATGTTATTGTCAATATAGCCTACATGCTGAACTTGAATTCTCAAGTCGTTTATGAAGTTCATTCAGGAAGCCACAACAAACGGATATCAACAATAAATGTCTTAACGTATTAAAAAGTGTGCACAAACCATACGTGCACATTACATCCTACATGGGTTTAGTATACATGGGCCGAATACAGAAAGAGAACAGGAGGTGGTAAACTAAGAAAGGTCAGGTCTTGTCAGGCTTTATGGCTTTTAATAATCCTACATCAAAGCTACGGTTTCCACAATTACGGCGCAGAACAATGGTGCATGATTTAATGAGATTTCATGGCAAATTAGCAAATGCCAGCTGCAGTCTCTACTGCCAAGAGGAAGGTGCTCTCTTTCTGCAGCCTAGGAACACAATCAGCTCTCCTTGGGTTATCTGATGATTACAGTGACTAAATGCAAACAAAATTTTGATATAATATATTTAAAATCCATTAATTCTCTTTCACTTGCACATGTAGGCAGGTAATATTTTGCACATACATCTGTGAATGTGGGAGATAAGGCCTGACTGCACGTCAGTGTGTGGGTGTGGAAAAACATTGCCTGTGGTATAATTAAACACTAAATGCAGTAAATCCCAAGTGACACTGTATGCATATGTATCCAGCAATTAAAAATCCCCTCGCTGCGGAGAGAGGACGGTGCCTGAGGTCCTGTCAGGTCCATCCTCATCTCCCACCGAATGAGCATGACGGACATGGAGATTGAGGGGTCTGCTGGCGGGAGTCACATGACTTCGTTTACAGAGATGGCTGGATGTCAGTCTAAATATGTACACAAACAACGCAGCCGGCCCAAACGTCAAGGTCATTCTCTGTGTATTACTGCTGCAGGTTCATTAACAGCAGCGAAATGGAAATAATAACCATGAATAACAATCACGGGTTTGATATAAAAAAATGGCTCAAAACATGGATTACTTTATTGTGTGCAACCAAATCAATTAGTTGGCTCTGTACACAGATTTCTAGTAAAGTAAAGTTTAATAAATTAACGTTTCCATGCGCAAAATCTAATACAAATCAAACAAAAGCATTACAATGAAATCAGGAGCTGTACAAATAAGGTTGGAGGTGGAGTGCAATAGAATTTGAGGTGAGTGAGTCTAGCACAAATGAAATATTAACAGTAAAAACGTTGATTGTTGTCTGTTTAAATAGGAGGCTCTGAAATCCACCTGACATGATACTGCATATAAAAACCTAAGAGGCAGAGAGAAGTGGTTATCAAGAGAAATTGATTGGAGAGAAATTGACGAGTGATTGATTAAACCTTATCTATTACATCCAGGTACTGTAGACAATGTTTCACAAAAACAATTTGCCCTTTCGGTCAACCGGGAGCTACTGTACATCCACAGGACAAAATAAAAAAATTAAATAAAAGCACAGTCACAATGCTTTTGAACTTCACAATCTTAAAAAAAAAGAGAGAGAGAACACATGCTGGGGTTACGGCTACGAAGCTATCCAAAATAAAGACACTCTGCAAAATCTGCTCTGCAAAGTCTGCGTTTCTCAACAAACCCCCGACAAAAATGGGGAGGAAGACATGCAAGATTAAGGTCCATAATCCACAGCCATGAAACAGAGAGAAAAGAATGAAAGTGAGGCTGAGTGTTAGTACTGCATCCACTGAGCGCGGAGCCACTGAGACTAGAATGACATAGGGTCCTTCAAAAGGTTCAAGTCTTTGCACCAAAGAAAGAAAATCAAAATACCAGACAGAGTCAATCTGTCCTGTATCAAAAGCGTTTCTTTGATTCCTTCATGTTGGAGGTTTGGAGGCAGGGCGCGGCTGTGAATTTAAAACAGGATGTCCTCGTTCTTGATGAGGGTCTCCACCACCTGGCGTTGGTAGCGGATGTCGTTGAGGGCCGTCATGGCATCCAGGTCGGGCGCTCGCATGAGGGTCGGCCCAAAGACGATGCCGAGGTTTTCTGCGTTCATCAAGTTGTCCTTCTCATTTTGGGTCACCCTGAAAACAACAAGAGAAACACGGTAATGACCCAGGTCAGACAGAGCTATGGCAGGCTATGGAGAAAACAAGCAGTCAAACACCAAAGGGAAAGCAGCCTCTCCATCCAGAATACAAAGATTTTACGGAACAAGAACATGCCAGAAGGGAGAAGTGAACAAAGGAGGACGAGACTGCACCAGGTGAAGGAGTAGAGAAGAAAATGGAAGGAGAGTGTTGTGTTGAGGGAGGAGTGGAGAGTGAGGGGAAACGGGCGTGTCTGGACAGGACTCAGCAGGGGTGTGTGTAATGGATGGGATGCGAACCTTTTGAGGTGGGCCATGAGATAGCGCAGCGTCTCGTGGTGTGCCGGCGGCAGCAGCTTCAGAGCCTCGTGCAGTGCCTCCAGACGCTCGTCAAGGTCCGTAAACTCTAAACACACACACAAAACAATCACAGTCACCATCAGCCAGTCACCAAAGCAGCAGCACACAGTGGCCTGACTGTCCACAGGCCTCTCCTCTCTGCCTCTGTGCGTCATGCGGAGGCGGAAAATAACACATTTCTGCCATGGTAGCAAACAGCTCAGAGCTGGGAAGCTGTCTTTATCAATCACTTCAGTAACTACTTTCTCAAATGAAAAAAGTAGGAGAATTGAATTGGGTTTGGGGGGAAGGTTATTAAGAGAGCCTGAGAGCTATGGTGATACTCCACAAAAAAAATGTCAGGCCTAAGCCTTACATTTCCATGGAGACGGCAATGGGTAAAGCGCTCACTTGATGCAATTATCACGCTCGGTGGAATTACTGTGCCGAATTTCCACCCTAATCTGATACCCCCAGCCCCAGAGTCATGGGCACAGTAAATGTGCAACAAATCACCGTGTGGGCTGGAAATAATGCAATCAGGCTGGAGTCTCCTGGCCATGCTAGGCAAATGGACTCTGCTGCTGCTGTATACTTACTTGCGGCCTCGATGAACTTGGGGTAGGCGTCGTACGTGATGACGGGGATGGGCAAGTCCCTGAAGTACAGCTTAAGCGCCCCGGTGATGATGTTGATATCTTCATAAACATTCACAGAGATGTCCGCCTTCTCACCATCTGGGTGGGGACATGAGAAAAGACGTCACGTTACACACCGGAGAACAGAAGATGAAAGTGTTAAACAAAAACACCGAACGTGAATTGGAAGAGAGACAGTTGGAAGAGAGACAGTTGGAAGAGAGACAGGCTTTTCTGTCTCAGGCGCTCACACACGAGAGGTGGGCGTTTTTCTTCTCCCCGCCGTCTCAGAGAACCAGCCCCTGAGACAGAATGCGTTTGGACAAGCGTCTTTGCAGCGGTGTGGCTATGTGGGCGCTCTAATTTCTAAAGGGTCATCAAAGGCTGGGCCTAGTTCTGCTGACTGCAGTCTTGGGGCGTGCCTGACGGGCCTCAGTGCGGAGCGTGGCCTAGATCTGCTACAGGCCTGTGTGTGTGTGTGTGTGTGTGTGTGTGGTGTGTGTGTGTGTGTGTGTGTGGAGAGGGAAAGAGAGCGAGAGCGCTGCCCTGACATACTGCCACGGGTCATCTACTTCCCCCAGCCTCCCAGCGAGGCAACCATGGCTCTAGGCTTTCCCATAATCCTACTGGCTAGCCACTGCTGCGCTGCAGCCCCCTGTGCTCAGAGTGGGGTAGATAAGAGAGGGGGCTCATCTCCATTTCTCATGCATTCTGGAGAGCCCCTGCAGATTGGGGGGAGTTTGTGCGGAATCCTTTCTTGCGGGGGGTGACATTTCGAGAGGGGTTTTGCCTAGCTGAGCTTGAGCCTGTCACTGAGCTCCATGTTTACTGATGAGAGGCTGAGCAGAACGGAACAGAACAGAAAGAACAGCCACTGCTGCTGCCAATCCCCATGCAGAGGTCACATCAGCACAAGCTGACGGCACACAGATGGACCTTAAGCTCATGTGTCAGAATGCTGTATATGCTGCATTACAACACAAAGGGCCTCACTTCAGCATTTAAAAGCAGGTTGACCTAAAAATGGCACATGGACAGTGAACTTTCCCACCGAGAACAGGACTGTACATGACAAGCAAGAGGTGCTGTACCTCTGTCGAACGTCAGCTTGGCATCTTCTATCAAATCACTGAATCCAGACACCCGGTAGATTCCCTCTGACTTCAAGCCTGGAAGAGAAGGAGAAGCTTCACAATTATTTCAATGTTTAAACACTATAGTGTTTTCAAATAAAAACATGGCTCTATGCATTTCTTCATCGAAAACATATAAAACAAACCATCACAAACATCTATGTGTTTATATGCACATGTGTGTGTGCTTTTGAGCATATGGGCATGTTTATGTATATGTTGCCAAAGTTGATTGTGGGCATGTGTATGCATATTTATCATGCATGTTTCACTATGTTCATGTGTTTATGTGCACCCATGTGTGTGTCTGTCTGCGCATATGTATGTGTGTGTGTTCGTGTGTGTGTGTGTGTGTGTGTGTGTGTGTGTTTGTGTGTTCATGTGTGTGTGTGTGTGTGTGTGTGTGTGTGCATATGTATGTGTGTGTGTGTGTGTGCATATGTATGTGTGTGTGTGTGTGTGTGTGTGCGCATATGTATGTGTGTGTGTGTGTGTGTGTGTGTGTGCAAATGTATGTGTGTGTGTGTTCGTGTGTGTATGTGTATGTATATGTATGAGTTTGTGTGTGTGTTTGTGTGCATATGTATGTGTGTGTTTGTGTGTGTGTGTGTGCAAATGTATGTGTGTTCGTGTGTGTATGTGTGTGTATATGTATGAGTGCTGCCTACCTCTGGACTCAATCTCCCGTATGCACATGTCCACCACCATGGGCCGCTTGCTGTTGTGGGCCTTCACCAGGGTGGTCAGGTCACAGCTGTACACTTTCTTCACATGCTTTAGGTCAGGCTTGCAGTCGTTGGGCACCATTTTCGAGCACTGCTTATGGACATTCAAACCGCAATCTGGAAATGAGGACAAACCAAAAAAAAGAAATTAAAAAGGTCAGTAAGCAGAAAATATGAGAATGTTTATGTGCAAAATAGTCATGTGCATACTAGATGCAGTAATACGCTGTTGTAGAGGGTTCCTATAGGTCTCTGAAATGTTCTCCCTGTAGACCTTGTGATAAATATTTCTGCTGTTTGCTATTCATGCTTAGCATATGTGCTGTGACGGGCTTTAGTTCCACTCATGGCTTTGCTGTGGTTTCAGTCCCTGTGATCAATAGAACTGCCTACGTAGTTTCATTGACCACTTGAGCATCCGCTCACAGCCGATGTCATCACTTTTTGATTGGCTGCCAATGACATTACCAGTGTCACCTTGAAACACTTCAGCAAATGTCCAGCAAACAAAGGAACCTCATGTAAAATGCATGCAGTACCAAACCCCGTAAATTCCTCACCATTTTAGCACTAAAAATATAGATATTTGACAAAAATATAATATTTAAAAGAAAATTTCATACTGAAAAACAAATTGGAAAAATGTAAACAAACCAAAGACCCGAGCAAAACAAAGACGACAACATCTATTGACTAAAATCACTTGTTTAACAGGAAAACATAAACGATTACCTTGATTGTTTACAGAATCATGAGGTTAAATATCCTGATTTTACCCCGATTCATATAAACACTCTCCACAGAACCTCACAGACATACACACATGTCCTCAGCGCTTGCTCGCGAGCCAAGTAAGAATCAATCAAGGGAACATGTGAGAGCTAGCGAATAAGCGGCTTTCTGTGGTGCTATTACACTAATACCAACTCATCCTCGCTGCGCACTCTCCAACACGGGCGAGACCAGCCCAAATCAACATTTTACACTACACTTGACAAGCCAGAGTTCCCCCTCTGAAAGGAGCTCAGCTCTGTCTGGGGCCTGAGTGGAGGTGGCCAGCTGCTCCAGAGACATGTCCACCATGTTCCCACCATGCAGGGAGGCAGCGGCAGGCAGCAGCCCAGTGAGAACAGATGCTGAGGAGGGAGAGAGACACAGAGAGGGAGGGAAAGAGAGAGAGAGAGAGGCCGCTCTGCTTTGTGTTGTGTGAGGGGAAAGGGGGGGGGGGGGTTGGGGGGGGCTCTTAGGGAGAATTAAAGGCTCACTGAAAACAATGTGGCCTGAAGGAGAGGGAGAAAAAGAGAAAAAAGGGAGATAGTGTGGGGCTGGCAGGGCCCACTCTCGTCCAAATCTGTGCCTGCGCACAATGGCCGTGGAGGCATTGCCTCAGCGCGCTGCGGGCTACACTAGACCTCATTTCCCTGCCTTTAAATGGGCCATCTCTTTCAAGCTTCCAGCGGCACTCCGCTTTCAAGTTCTCTAAAAGAGCTCAGCACATTAAAAGGGGAAAAAAACAAAAAAACACACAGGCTTCCCCCAAATCTCCTCTTAATCAGATGAAATTTGGTGATCGAATAGAAAGGCCTGAAAAATGTCCCCCTCCCGTTCTGCTACAGTACATCTAAAAGACGCACCGTGGCATGCTTCTATTATGTACCAAATTAAAACGAGATGGGAGGAAATGGAAAACATTGTGCTGACTGCTGAAATGGAAAAAAAAAAGAAAATGCAGACTTCAACCGGAAAAAAAAAAATGACATTGGTTGATTAAAATAAAGGCCCCTTGAGGAGTCCAGCCTTCATTTGAATTCAGCAGTGCAGAAATGTAATTACTTAAGGAGAGACAGGCCTCAATGCTGTGGAAGGAGACACGGCTTTTCATAGAGGGCACCCCCGTTGGTGTGTTCCCTTTATAAAGCAGCGGAGGTCCACCGTGGGCGTGCTCCGCCCGCCAGCTCAGGGGTGACCCTGGGTCCCAGGTGGGCTGGGAGAGGACACACCCCTGGGGACAGTCTGGGGGCCCCAGAGGCGGTGGCGGAGCATCAGCACCGTCGCCATGGTGAAACGCCGTTGTCTGGAAGATGAGCTTGGGCTGGCAGGTGGATGGATGGCTGGCTGGCTGAGGGGGTTGGGGGTTGGTGGGGTGGTTTGTGGCTAGAATACTGAAGGTGAGGCTAAAGGGGGGTAGGCCACCAGGGGCTCATAAGCACCTCATTCCAATGTCAGGACCCCTTTTCTCTATGCGCTGACCTAGCGTGGAGGAGCCCCCCTGCCTGCTCTCTGCTCTGTTTATGCGCGGTGCTGAGGATCATACCAGGGGACGGGCTGCGCTGCCACCACCATTGTACAGCAGCCACCGCTCCCCACAGAAAGGCAATGGGAGACGCATTGAAAACCAGCCTGGGCTGAGGCAGCTGAATTTCAATGTGTTCATGTGTGTGCGTCTGTATGTGTCCTTGAGTGAATAGAGAATGTGTGTATGTGTGTGTGTGTGTCTGTGTGTGTGTTTTTATGTGTATGTATGCGTGTGTGTGTCTGTGTGTGTGTGTGTGTGTGTGTGTGTGTGTGTGTGTGTGTGTGGAATAGAGCTCCATCCCCATGGCGCACTGCCTCTCTCCTCATTACAGAGGCATGCCAGCTTTGTTTTTCTTCACAAGCATGATGGCATGAGGCTGGGGGTGGTGTGCGTGTGTGTGTGTGTGTGTGTGTGTGTGTGTGTGTGTGTGTGCTCATGGGAGAAAGAGAGAGAGAGAGTGTGGAGAGCAGGGGGTTGTTCTCTGATGAGGAAATGTGGCACAACACACAGAGGCAGGGGACAACTCGCTGGCACCAGCCCAAAAACTGTTCACACGTACCCCCTCCAAAAAGAGAGGGGAGGGCACAGCTCCACTCCTCATTCTCCCTCCCAAGCCCGAGAGCAAATTTAAACATCAAATAAGACTTCGCTGTCCTACTTTCTACCATCATCACTTCGTCAATGGGAAAGGGAGAGGGAAACAGAGAAAGCATGCGGAGGAAACAAGCACTCGGCAAAGAGCACCTCCAATAAATCAGCGCTCTGAACGCAAGCTGCTTTCAAAATCAATTCATAAATAATTCATCCACAGAGTATCTGAAAACATATGTGTCGCTCACTTTGTCCTATAAATAAAACATAAAATACACACACATCGGCCCATTTCATTTCCACATTCTGATACCAGTTCCCTCATTCATTGTGGGTGGAAAAAATAGAAATAAGAAATAGTGCCGGAGATTTCCGTGCCATACAGACAGTCTCTTTTGGAATACAGACTGTGAGTAAATGATTGCATCATGCAGATTGCACTACATGCCTTAGGGGGTACTGGGTGCATATCGCACCATAATAAAGGCATGATGCTTTCCCGATTCCATTCAGATTTAACCCCCCCCCCCCCCATTATTATGTTTCTGATGAATAACATGATAAATCATCCAATTTTACTAAATTGGATAACATTTTTTATTTTTTTTCATCGAACAGTTGGGGAACTGGTAACAAAGGATGCTCCATTAATGTCCTTCCTAAATGGCTTTCAAATACAGAGTTGATATTTCATCATCCAGCATAAAGACTGATTATGCTGTTGTGCGACAGTAATATAGATATAAAAACAGAAAAATAAGCAACAGTGAGCCAAAATCATTACACAGATAAAGCAGAACAAAAGGATTTTAAATGGTGCCATACTGATTGAACATCAAATCCATCATCAGACCCTGTATGTGGTACTTATATAAATGTTCAGCTGGAGTTAAATGAGGCTAAAAAAGCACCCCCCCCCCCCTTCCTCTCACATATATATAGGCAATACTTAAATGCATATTTAAAAGCCCTCATCTGAGCATTCCTGTGTGCAAGCTCATCCATCATTGTTGTGCTGGTGGAAATGCATAGGCAAGCACAGTCTTCCTTCAGTCTTAGCGAGACTGGAGCTCAAGAGAAGCCATCAGCGAGTACATTAGTGAAATGCATTAATGTCAACACTCTTAATCTGAGATGTACAGCACGATATAAGTCCTCATTCTGTCCTGTTACACAACTCTGTCATCTGCCGGGTTTATGCAACACATTATGACACATTAAACTTTCACTTCAGCTGGAATTGAGGTTACCCACATTCAACTCTGAATGATGCTGTTACATAAACTTTGACTGATGTATTTCTCAAGCGTAGTCCCAGTGGTGTGTGTGTGTGTGTGTGTGTGTGTGTGTGTGTGTGTGTGTGTGTGTGTGTGTGTATTGTACCTGCACATTTGACTCCCTGAGCGATAAGCCCCCACATAAAGTTGGCACAGTATTCACACCAGTGAGGTCCTCGGAACGTGTGGACCTGCAAGAAGTCAGAAGGTCAGTCTCTAACACACACACAAACACATATTTGAATTCTTTATTTAACACACACACACACACACACACACACACACACACACACACACACACACACACACACAAAATCACAAAAACTAAACACAAACACATCATGCACACAACCATCAACACACTTACACAGCACCTCACTGACACACAAAGACATACACACACTCACACTCGCACAAAGAGTCTCCCCAAAAACACGCGCCCCAAGAGGGAAGCAGCCCGATGAGGAGGAGGGGGGACGGATTATCCGGCTGGTAAAGTTGCGAGGCGTCGATCACAGTCGTGGTCAAATCTGCCCACACGCCTAATCCACTCAACCAATTAAGGAGCAGCAAGCGAGCGAGGTGGCTGCCGCAAGCCAGCGTGACACACTCCACCAGGTAACAGCGCAGCCAATCAGGGAGCACCACTGGCCCTGTTTGTCTGGGGATGAGACACCAGCACTTTCCTGGATGGCAGGGGGACCTGAGCTCTCCTGTGAGGGATATCCAGGGCAGGGGGCCACTCGCAGCTAATCAGCCGTGAAGGCAGCAAGCACAGGGAGAGGACCAGGTGATTCAATAGAAAAGCCCGGCTCTAAAAAGCCTTGGAGGAGGGGGAAACTCGCTACGAGACCCCAAAGGAGCCTCCATGAGAATATTTGGGCTACGCTGCACTGCACTAATAGAGCATCTGAATACTGTTAGCTCTTATGGAGATGGAATTGTTTTTTCCCCTTGTGGCTTGATGGGGGCGGTTTCTGGATAGACGCATTGAATGTTTCTGTATTTCATATGTCCGTAAAGAAATAAAGCAACCAAAGGCATCCACTTTAGAATTATCACAAAGGCATGCAAAATGAATTAGTAGCTTAGTGGTGATATTAGTTCTTTCCCTTTGTGGTATGTGGTGTCTGTTGGGTCCTTCGCTTAACTGTGGGCTTGTGTTTGTTGTTGCTGTTGCCGGTGATGGAGTGTGTGAGCCTGGCTGTGTGCTACGCTGTGCTGTGCTGAGCTGAGCTGTGTGAATGGGGAGCAAGAGAGTGCTGCCTAGGAGTCCATTACTAACACACACACACACACACACACACACACACAGGGGGCTCTGGAGGAGTCAGCACTTCCATCAGGCCACAGAGGTACCTTCGCTTCCACTTCTTCATTAACCAGCCCCGAGCCAGCCAGGGAGTGAGTGAGTGGGGCTGCTGACTGAGGCGCACACACACACACACACACACACACACACACACACACACACACACGCACAGGCACACCCCCCTAAATGGTTGCCCCTACTACAGCCTAATCTCCCCCATCTGCCACCCCACACAGTCCGCGGCAGCGCACACACAGCCCAACAGATTTGTTTTTTTGAAAAAGGCTCTCTGAACAGACCCACAACAGTCCTTGTTTGAGGGGTCCGCTTCCTTTCAGTCCACAACACCCCCCAGACTCACTCACTCACCCCCCCCCCCCCCCCCCCCCCCCTTCCCTCCTTCTCCTGGTCTCCTAGGGAGAGAGCTTCCCCTCTAGCCCAGCGCAACCATAGAAACCCAACCAAACCCTCCTCCTCTACAGCTAGCCTCCACACAAACACCACTCACAGCAATGCATGATAGGAACAGACAGACAGCTAATGACGAGGGCGAGTGTTGTTGTGGCTTACCTTGAAGTTGTGGACTTTCTCGTACTTGGGCGCCCGGTCCGTCTCCTTGAGCGTGGCTCGGCGCACCAGCGAGGTGAGCTGTGAATAGGCAAAGAGTTTGAGAGGTTGCCAGATGGTGGCGGGAGGCTTCTGTGGTCCCATCCGCATGCCCAGAGCAGCGGCCAGGATGTCCTGCTGGTTACTCTCCTGCTTGGACTTACTCTGGACCAGGGACTTCTCCCCCTTGCGTACCGAGTAGGACTCTCTGGACGGCATTTTGATACTGTGCGCTAGTCTACACTACTGAGGCCGAGAGAGAGTAGGAGCTTTGTCAAATGAGATGGCGCGAGAGAGAGAGAGAAAATTCCTCTATTCTATTGAGTTATCCTGTAAAACGACATATTTCTTGCATTTTCCTGGTTTTGGACACGATCGAGCCACGAAAGAAAAAGACAAAAAGAACCACTGCTAAAAGCAAAACAAGTCCGCCGAAGGCGACTTCTGTTCTCAGAACTCTGTGCACAAAAATCCAAACACGGGCAGATTAGAAAAACAAAAACCAGCAGCAAAGAAAATTATTGCCAGCAAACTCTATCAAGTCCTGAGCAGTGTGTCCAGAAAAGAGCACAAGCCTGTGGTAGTCATGGGTGCTTCAGTGGCCCGCGCTGTGGGCATCTATATGCAGACGAGATGAGTGCTCGTGGTAATCCTGTCCTCCCTGCACAGAGCTGATATTCTCCCTGGAAGCTCAGCAGCACACTGCCAGTGGATGCTGCTGCCGTCAAGAGGGAGAGAGAGGGGGGGGGGGGGGGAGGAGTAGGGAGGGGAGGAGGGAGGGAGGCAGGAAGAGAGTGGGGGGAGGGCCTTAACGCTAGTCACGCAGGCTTAGGCAGGTCACGACAGCCAATCAGGGAGCTGCTGTCAGGGCTTGATGGCGGCCTGCTCCCCGCCCCCACCGGCCCTGTGTTGTCCGCTGGGAGAGCGTGGTGGAGGCGGCAGGCAGGCAGGCAGGCTTGGAAGGACTTGAGCGGGAGCGTGGGACGATAATGAGCAATGAATGAGTCATGCATCATCCCCTGTGCTGGGCTCAGTTCAGAGAAGTTCAGCTCAGATCGGTGCTGTTCAGCTTGCCCAGATCATGCCACTTCCACAGCCCACAATCAGCAGCACCTCCACAAACCAGCCTTTTGTGAGGAGGAGAGCGGGTGGTGAAGCCCCCCTTTCCAAACTTGTCTCTATTTGTGGTCAGTTTGCTTGGACTGAAACCAATATGTCCTGCACTACACAAAGCTTGCCATACAGAGACATGGTAATTATCAGGGAGATTCGCTAAGCAGGGAAAAAAAACAAGAAAGAAAAAAAATCCCAAAGAAATCAAAGGCAACAGCAATTTGGTCTCATTAAGGGATGTGAGAATTGAACACCCAGATGTTCAAATGTGCATCAATTAAACCCAAAAATGTAAAGGAGATTTTAACAGTCTGCTTTCAAATGGACAGAAAGATGAAAGAAAATGTTAATGAGCAGACACTAAAAAACTAGGAAACTGTCTTTGCCTCCAAAGAGAAATAACCCTCATTCCAAGCGTGTTACTGAGGACAAAAATAAACATATTTCATGTGAAAGAGAAACAACGCAGGGACCGGGACTATCTTTGTCTCCATCACAACAGACTGCCGCTAGCGCTGAAATGTCGCTCAGCTCTAATCCGGGAGTGGGATTCTCTCAGATGACAGTACAGCAGTGCTCAGAAAAAGCTCATCACACGCCAATTATGCACCTCGCAGGCAGCCTGCCGCAGTAAACAATCCCAGTCTGGTCAGAGACAGCCATCAGAGAGACCAGCCTACACACAACACACAGGAACAAATATCCCTCCTGCCACATGTCTCAGACGCAGCCAAGCTCTGCTGGCACAGTGCAGAACCTCAGAACTTTGTGCAGGCAGACACACAGGCATACAGACAGACAGACAGGCATACAGACAGGCATACAGACAGACAGGTGAAAATGGGCTTGATGTGACAGCACACTGGGCGAGTCTACTGGGTGATCAATAACAGGGAGCTTTCATTTGCTGATCTGCTCCTCCAGACGCCGGCGCACATGAAAGGATCGCGGCTATAATGGGGCTCCTCTCCCACAGGCACCGGGATCGATGCGGAGTGCAACGGCCGCTCCCGACCTGGCAAGCCACTGTGGAAAGGAGCTCCAGGTGGACATAAAAGAGCCGGTGCTGTGGCCTCCAGTTGCGTCCGTCTCCAAACCCACTTCAACCCCGACTACCCCACCCCAGCCGGGCTACCTGCGAGTCGGGCGGGCCTGCAGTCTGCTCCCCCTCACCTGCTGTTCACTCAGCCCATTACTGCAGCCCTTCTCTTCTCAAAGGAGCTTTGCTGCGGCTTTTCAGGGTAATTGTGTTGCCTACTGGTTGGAGCGCCACTACTGTCTTGACTCCCAGGATGTGGCAGGCTTTGAACGCACACCACCACCCAGCCCCCCACCCCACCCCCACCTCTAATTGACACTGATGGATTTTGCTCATTTTTCAGACGCGCTTCCCTGAGCGGAGGCTCGTAAAGCACAGGCACAGACACAGAAATGGATCCTAAGTGCTGTTAACAAACACCGCCACTTCCTTTCTTTCCAGAAAACAAAAACAAAAAAATTTAACCAACCATCTGGGCATGCAAAGCCCATTTCTCTCCCGATCCAGCTGCTGCTCTATGAGGAGCACCAAGGCTTTGAATTGTGGAGGGGGCCTGGGACTCGGCTAACTGAATAAGCCAAGCTGATAATTTGTTTATCTATTGTTCTGGAAAAAAACAGCTCCTTTCCAAAGTGATTTGACCCCCAACCCTCTCCCTCCTCCCTACATTCAATTACCTCGGAGAGTATCTCACACTATCATTTGTTTCAGTCGGTCAAACTTGACAAATAACAATATATTTCACAATGGCATCCTTGCAACAGTCAGGCATGTCTGAAGGACAAAACCAGAAGCTGTGAACACTGAACGCAGACCAGTGAAAATGTTCATTATCAAAAGGAGTTTGTTACACAACACATTTGCGCACACAGCCTTGCTGCACCAGTGTGTCGTAGGAGGGCGAGTTGCCTAGCAATATTCAAAGCACTTGAGTTGGGAATGGAGAGATGGCAATAGAGCGCTGAGGTCACCCCTCAGTGGGAGGAAATAGGTGGCGTTATATAAGCGAATGTTAAACGCAGCGACGGCGGCGGCGTGTTACATCACCAGGTGGAAGTGCCATCGAGCTGGCCTGCGTTCCTGTGCACCCACTTGGATAGAGAGCAAGCGAGCAAGCGAGGACAATTTAATTGGAGGGCACAGTTGACATGGCTGATGGGAGCGCTTGTCTCGCCAAGAGAAAAAAAAAAAGAGAGAGAGAGAGACGAAAGGCGGACGGCTTTCTGATGAGTGAAGTGGGAGCGAGTTGTTCTCTGCGAACAAGCTGGCAAAGAAATAAAGAAATAAATAATATCTGGTCGTCGTTGTGTCATCCAATCAGCTCGGTGCCAGAGGAGAAAGTTTGCCACTGAAAACTACTTTGGGCTCTGCAGATAACAGAGTGCGAGGCCAGCGAGTTATGCAACGTTACATAAGCAGCATCAAAAATGATGCATAATCATGGCATCATAAATCTGACGCGCAGAGAACCGCAGGCAACTGATGGATTCTAAATTCAACCGTTCTGACGTTAGTGGAATTATCCTAGGAACTGGAGCAGAGAGCAGATTCTATTTTTTTCATATCCGTTTTCCCCCTTTTCGATTTTCCACCCCCCCCCCCCGACCTCTGTCTCTCCCTTATCTCTCTCCCAGTCTCCCTCCCTCTCTCTCTCCATTGGTCCCTTATCGTGTTTCCATCCGTGCCTCTCTCTGGGGTGCAGTCAGCCTGGTGGAGCTCCATGCTCCTCGCTCTCTGTGAGGGAGCCGTTTCATGGAGAGGACTCCTTCCACCAGGGGAGAGGGCAGTGAGAGAGCAGCCCTGGGAAGGAGCGAGTCCGTCGGCCTGCCCTCTCCACATTCACCCAGGGCCCTCGAGGTACACATTACACATTACAAGCAGCCCAACACAAGACGGCCAGCAAGGCAAGCTGAGGAGAAGAGGTGGGGGAAGAATAGACCGTTGTTCTAGTGTGTTTTCCCATCCAAACCCACCAGCCTGAGAGAAAAGGGGGGGTAGAGGGGTGTCCATTTCTGAAAACAATCACTCACTTATCCTCAGTTCTGCCCTGCATCTTTATTGTGATGGAGCTCATAATTTAAATGCAAAACCATACTGCAAAGGTTATTCACTCTGGTTAGTGTGGAAACCACAACAGTAGCATGGTATGCCATTCACACCTGACTGCTAAGAATAACGTCTGCACAAAAAAAACACAGAGGGACACTCACTAAAGCAAAACATAAGTGCCATTTTGATTCTGCTCCAACCCTTTCCCATTCTACTTTACTCCCAAAGCACCATTCTCCACCTTGTATGGTGAACTAGCCTCTGTATTCCTTGCCTGCTTTGCAGAAACCGCAGAAAAACAAATGATGCAGTTTTCTCCCCCTTTCCTGAGACAAATAGATTACCCAGCTGTGGCTGTTGCCATGACAGTGATGTATGGAGTGCGGCTATCACGCCCTGCCATCCTCACAGCAAGGTCACAGCAGAGAACACGCCACTGATGAAGCTAACCGCCATTAGCCCAAACACTCCCAGTCATATAAACAAACACAATGGAAGAAAATAAATAACTATTATAAAATTAAATCATGTGAGGAAATAAATCCCCAAACACTCATACTGATTTATTGCATCCAAGGGAGGTCCTCTGCAGGGAAGTTGGGGGCTGATATTTATGTTATGGGAATATGACGTTAATGTCACTGATGCAGTAGTAGCAGTGCTGCATTTTTGTGTTATCTTGACAGCCTGGGTTGTGTATAAAACCATAAGCTGCACATACCGTCCTCGTCACGGCACTCAAAGACTCCCCTGAATACAGCTCTCCCTTCTCGTCCAAAGGAAAGCTGAAAAGTTGAGAGTAAACTTCACTTCTTACAATCTGCAGTCGAGAGTTAAAAGCACACGATGTTCTCCACTGCCTGTCTCCGAGAGCAGAACATGTGGCAGGGAGGACGGCCTTTGGCTCTGTGACAGCTGCAGAGAGCTGAGCAGGCACGGCTGTAAGCAGCGCCGCTGGGCTGGAGCGAGGAGTGCAGAGGCGCCCTGTGCGTTCACACAGTGTCCCCGCTCCCTGCTCCTGCGTCTCCTCCTGCTCCTGCACCTGCGTCTCCTCCTGCTCTCCTGTGGACTGCGGCGGCGGATCGATCGCGCTTACGCAACAGTGCCGCAGAACACCACTCCCACGCACCACCGCAGAGAGAGGAGACGCACGCTCGCTCGCTTGCTCGCCTGCCCAGTCCCTCACTTCTGCCCACATCAGGGCACGGCCAGCAAGCCTCAGCAGAACATCTCAGGGTGGATGCCTTATGCCCTATGGCACGCTGGAACATGGGAGGTCAGAAAAACAGCAGACTGGCATTTGACCACTTCAGCATGTTCCTTTAGTGGAGGACTGGGGGGAGACTGGGGACTGGAGACTGTCCTCAAAATGGCTTCGGTTAGAGACGGTGACTCTTCTCATTGACATTCAGAGGCGGTCAGAAGGTCTAGTTACTATCAGGCTGGAACTGAAATTTGTGTGATATTTAGGTCAGCGTGGGGGTTGAACTCATTGGCATGGCAGTGAGAAGGAAAAGCCACTTGACTGCTAGAGCGAGAAAAGAAGGAATTGCAGAGAAGAGAGAGAGAGTGTGGGGGAGAGAGAGGGAGAGAGAGAGAGAAAGAAAGAGGGGTGACTGAACTGATTTGTTAGGGATTCCCATTCCTTTAGGGGTTCTGGCAAGCCTACTGCCATGGTGACAGCAGGTTCATTTCTGCGGGCTTGATACAGCACTGCCCTTGCGTGACCGAGGCCAGTTCAACACCACAGAGCACTGAATTAAGAAGGACACCATTTTAACAAGAAACCTACCATCACCTACATTCTAGATGTCAGGACACTATTCACATTTATAAGCTAAAGGAACTGAAGAGACAAAAGGGATTGTTTGAAACAAAAATATAAATCAACAAATTCGTATTAAGTCAACTGTTTTTTGAGAGAAAACTGTTTTTTTGAGAAAAACCTATGAAGGACTCTGTATGTGTATGTGTATGTATGTGTGTGTGTGTGTGTGTGTGTGTACACTGTGTGTGTGTGTGTGTGTGTGTGTGTGTGTGTGTGTGTGTGTGTGTGTGTGTGTGTGTGTATTATTTGTGTGGGTGCAACATCTGTTCTGGGGCACAGGTTTCCCATGGGAACAATGCAGTGTTCCTGTACTTCCTGTTCACGGCAGCCTTTATCGTGTTTACAGAGATGAGTGCCAGACCCTCAAGAGGAACGGAACGGCTCCGTCGCCATCCTGTTAGCTACCTGAAAACAGCCTGAATTACTCACCGCCGATGAGTGGCTCCAGCCAACGTCATCGAGTTAGTAAGCAGAGGGGTCTGGGTCACGGATATTTTTACAACACCCACAAGGAGCGTTTCGCGTCAGGGCAAATTTGTCAGAGGATACTCCGGGAAAGGAAAAGGGAAATCGGGGAAAACCCAATCATGAAGGGACACAACGGGGGGCTTGATGGCACCACTGAGCCGAGCCGCCACCATTTCAGATGAGATAAGTAGGCATTAGACAGGACTTTAAAGACGACAGCCAGACTTGACTTTGATTCCGAGTAAGACCAGAAGAGTCAGTAATGCAGCATGACGACCGGCAACAAAAGAGCCTTGTTGGGAGAGGAACATAGTGTATGGAGGAGACGGACACTAGCTATATATACATAAAGCACACGACTGAGGGGCTTTTCTGAACATGTGCTTCACCGGGGCAACTAGAACATGAGGTTTAATGTGCTGGCATGTCAGCTGTAATGTGCCCCATGTACTCGTTCCTTGTCCTCTGGAGCAAACTCTAAGCAGCAGGTAAAATCATGCTGAGTTGCACTAGCTCACAGGCATTTACACACACACACACACACACACACACACACACACACACACACACACACACACACACACACAGGCGCAAACACACACAAACACACAGGTTACTGGTGTTCGTCTGCTCTCTGGCCTGGAGGAATGTTCCGGAGACTGCAGGCTAGTGGTGTTGCTGAGGAGGAGGGCTACATCTGTCCACAGAAGCAGTGCAAATGTCAGGCTGGCTCTCACTCAGTCTAATTAGCCCTCCGGCTCTCCCCACACCAGCTGCGACAGAACAACTGGATAGAGCGTGTGAGAGGGGGAAAACGTCGACAAAAAAAAAAAAATGGGAACACTGTGTGGTCAAGCGGTATCTAGATTAAAATGTCACAAATCCTTTTCTGAGAAGCACTGACCATGATTTGAATGGTTAAGAGCAAAGATGTAGGCCTACCAAATGATTTTGAGAGCATTTCAAATTCTAAAATTGATCTAACTAGGGCTCTATTATATGTGGGTATGGTAAATATTCTGCATTTCTTTGGCAAATATTTCAGGCTTTTTATTTGATGTGGCTTTCTTTGGACTGGTCTATTCAGAGGCCCCCTCAGCAGCCTTGGCAGCACAACTACAGCAGGCTTATACAACACAGTGTAAACAGGGGGTGGGAGGGGGTAGTCACTGCAGTGGCTCATCCTCCTGCTGTGTGTGTGTGTGTGTGTGTGTGTGTGTGTGTGTGTGTGTGTGTGTGTGTGTGTGTCTTTATATGCACCAATATATAGAACAACGTAATGGGTCACATGCAAGGACACTGCAATCCAGCAAAAAGGTCCAGAAGGTTATCTCTGCCTTCAAGGAGGCCATGTTTTTAGAGCCGTTTGTCTGTCTGTTTGTCTGTAAGCAGAGCAACATAAGAACTACTGGCACATTTTTTATGAAACTTGGTGGACAGGTTTAGCATTGGACGAGGAAGAAACCCTAACGTTTTGGGGCAGATCTGAATCATGGGGCAGCTCCGCAAATTTACTTTCAGTGTGGCTAATGTTGTGAACTAAGGCATTTTGGGTGACTGACTTGTGTGAATTTACTCATACATGCTTGCTCTTGGAGGACCTCCCCTCACTCAACTTTTAGCTCCAAATAGATCAGAGGCTGTCAGTTAAACATTATGATGACCGTTACCCAAACACAATTTGCCTACTGTGCTTGCATTCGTCACTGAGCACTCATCCATGAGAGAGCGGAGTTGAGTTAGGAGCCAACTACCTCCTCATGGTGGAAATCAGGCCTCATTCTCACGGCTCGCCCCCGCGCAACTCTGAATGAACAATACCAGGAGAGGGCCTCCCCACACACACACACACACACACACACACACACACACACACACAAGCGCTGCGGCGGTCTTGTGATTCGCCTCAGAGCATCTCTACAGCACAAGATCATCAACAGTCAATGATGGCCAAGCCAGTGTGTAGGCTCAGCCATTCCCTCCACAAGAGACATTCACTGGCGATGGCGTGTAATCTGATAAGGGCGATGTGACAGAAATCCAAGAATGCCAGCGCAATCCATACTGAATAGGCCAGCTCGCCAGGGAGTGGAATCTTCAAATCTTACATCATTTTTATATAAGCGGACACAGGGTTCACTCAGACTGCTGTCTGCTGTCAGACGCTGTGCAAGTAGCAATGGGAGGGGGGAGGCCACAAGCTAGCTAAAGCACACAGAGTCAGTAGTTTCCAAAATTGACGTGCTGTGATTTTTGTCTTTTTACGACTTAAGCTAATGCAGATGTGAAACAAAAACAGAGTTTAAAAGGCCCTTCCGCACCACACGCCTACCTGTGGATAAGTGGATAAGCTGAGGTTTGGGCTTTTACAGGATGCCTACCAAAGCAGGATTATACGGAAGCTTGTTTATGATCCTCCCCCCACACAATTCAGTAGAGTCAAGAAATATTTTGGCTCGGATTCTTGATGAGCACAGACCTGAGGTTTATGGGTGCTGTACACAGAACTGTGCAGAAATAAACACTGTGCACACTGTGTAACTAATCCAATCTGGG
The DNA here is from genome assembly GCF_018492685.1 of Alosa sapidissima. Classification (NCBI taxonomy): domain Eukaryota; kingdom Metazoa; phylum Chordata; class Actinopteri; order Clupeiformes; family Clupeidae; genus Alosa; species Alosa sapidissima. Next base: position 19,042,293 of record NC_055958.1, on the reverse strand, counting down.
CCATTACAGGGAGCTACTGGTGCCTGCACCACCACAGGGACAGGCACTCTTACTGTGTAAATGCTCTACAGTATGCGATTTCCTATTTTGTCATATTTGCAGATAAACACTTCTTGTAGTAAAGCGTAGACAGTTTCATTTTACAGCTGTCCTTAGTCGTTATAGACTCTGCACGGAGAGTGTTCCTAAAGTTTAAGTGTCTGCCCAGTGCCTTTATGCTGATGAGCATTTGGAGGTTGTTGCCGGTCAGTGGAAAATGGATGGGAGGCTGAGGGTTCCTTCCTGCCCACAGAAGAGGGACTCTTATTGTGTAAGTGCACTATAGTATGCAATGTTTTGTAATATCTGCAGACAAACACTTTCTGAAGTAATTCAAGGACAGAGTTTCATTTTACAGCCGTCCTTAGTCGTTACAGACACTACACGGAGAGTGTTCCTAGAGTGCCTTTACGCTGATGAGCATTTGGAGGTTGCTGCCGGTCAGTGGAAAATGGATGGGAGGCTGAGGGTTCCTTCCTGCCCACAGTGGAGGAGGGTAGGTGCTGATGCCTGGGCTCTGGGCCTCTAATGGGTCCTGCCGAGGGACTCGGGCTCTCTGCAGCCACAGACCACAGCTCCCCCAGTTCGCTCTCAGACGTTCAGAGCCCCAGAGTCAGAGCCAGGCCGAATCAAAGCCTTGTGCCTGTGTTATTTCTGCTGAAACTTATCCTGCGCAGAGAAACTGCACATTGCCTGACCACAACAATGGGCCAGCAGCTGGCTGTGTGGAACCGGAAGATAAATAGATTGGAAGCAGAAAAAAAAGATTTTTGAAAAATGGAGAACCAAAAAAAAAAGAGCTCGTTTGATGTGCGCCTGTATGGATTTGCCAGGAAACTGTGGTGAGCTGTAATGTCATGTGGTGCTTCAAAAACCCGGACTGCCCCCCCCCCCCCCCCCTGCTTCCACAACTGCTCTCCTGGCCTGCTCTCTGCAATAACAATGAAGCAATATTTCTCCAGACGGAGAGAAAGCCCTCTTCCAAACAGGCCAGGCCTCGAGGAGACAGAGACTTCCTGACGTTCTTGTGACTTTCAATTACGGGAGATTACGGATACTATTGCCGCTGCAACAGGAACGCTGCTCCTTCCTGGCCGCGGCCACATGTGTGGCTGACCGAGGGGACCAGCAGAGATAGAAAAGCAATTTAGCCAGTGCGGCCCTGCGCTCAAAGTCAACACAGCTTCCTCAACCTCCAAAATTAACTTCACTATATCGCAAAAGGCAACACGGGGCAGTGGACCAGTCCAGCACGCGTTCACTGTCCACAATATCGCACCGGATGCTGTACTGAAAAAAAAAAAAAAAAGCATCAAAGACAAAGCGCAGCTCGCCAGGCACGGGAACAAAAAACAGGAAGAATAAACAAGCAGTGTGGCTCGTGCATGCATGATGCATGGTGGGACTTGGCCTTTGTGTTTGTGCCGATTATGAACCCTTCAGGTCACAGCTGTTTCTTCCATACATGTCAGATCCTCGGATAACCAGGTTATTCAGTATGCATCTCCCCTGGCTGTGTGCACGCATCTCCCCTCTCTCAAGGCGGCCTCATTTACATCAGAACAGATTCATTGTGTACAGAATACTGAGTTGCGATTTCCATAGTCCATCACTTCAAATGATGTGGAAATAAAATACAGATTATCAGCCGCTAAGCCTAATTAGCAAATATTTAAAAGCACTGATGACCGCACTTCATTAGCATGATTAATTGGACTGATTGATTCATTGTCATACATGAACGCATATGCCAACTGATTTGGGCTGTTAATCACCACTGATGACCCATCAGGGAGGAGGTTTCTATATTACTGATTAGGTCGTGTTGGGAGGAGAAATCGGAATATTGAGAGATCCACTATGGGTCTCCTCCTGACGTGTATTAGTCAATGCCACGATGAGCATCGACTGTGCACAGGATAAGGAGAGGGGCTGGAACTCAGCACTAGTGAACAGTATCAGACATGAAGAATGAATCCAACTTTTCACATTTTGTTGAAAGGGTTACCAAAAAAAAAAGAGGTGGCAGTACTTTAACTTAAAAAAGCCTGTTGTATGATGAAAAAAATGGATTGATGGATCTGGTCTCTAACCACCATGAATGTGCAGTTTACAGCAGAAAGCAAATATTGAAACATGCAGATTTTCTCGAGTTCCTGCCACAGACCCTTCAGCGTTTGAAGTGGTCATGTGGGTAGGAGGGCCCAGCACGGCCCGCCCCTTTCAGGGTACTTTTAGAGGAAAAGCTGAATGACCACAAGCACTGGCCTTCGCAGACATGTGTACTGGAAGACACAAATGGCTTTTGATTAGATGTGCTTCTCGGTCATACTGGGTGGAACATTCAGTCCGCCTGACGTGATTTGAAAACAAAAGGTTCTCTCAGGAAACCAGGTTATCAAGACAAACAATCAGCCAGAAGCAAAAACATGTCCACATCAAAGGTCTCTGCACTCTCTCAAGGCGACATGGTCAAGCCAGACCAGAACAGTCGAGTCCTGTGAGACCCCATCAACACACTGAAGCCCTTGGACATCAGCAGCGCTGGGCTTCTGAATAAGGGCTTTATACAGTTCAGCTCTTCATCAGTTTAATGATGACAGGAGTCACTAAACTGTAGTCATTTCCCTGGCTGTACGCCACCAGTCCTCTTCTTACAGCCGAAAGATGACTGGTCAAAACAAAACTAACTTATTGGACTTCCCGCGCACACCCACCACAATCCACAGCATTGTGCAATGGAAGGCATTCCCCTATCCACATTCCTAAGGGACACTGTTGACAACAAATCCCCTTGAGGCTCTTAATGGCTCAACTGCTACTGACTAGTCAATCTCTCAGTGTCTATATATTTCTCTCCCTCTTTATCTCTCTCTTCATCCATCCTACTCTTGTAACATAAGAACTGTGCTCTCTCTCTCTCTCTCTCTCTCTCTCTCTCTCTGGAACAGTAACAGAGCGAAACTCACCCTCTCCTCCAGGCTGGCCTCGTCCCCCTGGGGCTCACGTCCGTCCGGCACGTCCCGGTGCACGGGGCTGTGCTGCGTGTGCCGCTTGGGTGCCGGCTCGCAGTTGAGCGTGGTGTAGCCCACGTGCTCGTAGATGGGGTTGATGGTCATCTTGGCGATGTACTCGGCCGCCTTGGTCTCGATGTAGAGTGTGATCAGGCCGTCCGTCACCAGGTCGTGGATGGACTCGAAGCGTTTCTCTCCGACAAAGTGCTTGCCGTCATAGTACAGCCGGAAGTTCCTGGTCTGGTTGCCAAAACTGTGGGCAAAAGGACACGTACACTTGGACTTGAGATGGACTGGGAGAAAACACCTGCAAAAACACAGGAGAAATCCAGGCTGGCTGAGATGACCGGGGAGGCTTTCCGAAAGCCAGCTGTGCGATGGAGAGACTGTACCCAGAAAAGGGCGAGGCACATCTTCCGATGCACTCAAGCTGCCTGCAATGAGACAGCAACAGGGTGCAACATTACACTGGCCTCTTTTTTTTTTTTTTTTTTTTTTACAGGAGCAGGCTGTATCATCTTGCCCCTCAGTAGCACTTAATGGGCTGAAATAATAGAGCCCTTTTAGCACTGATCAATAATGAGAGAGCAGGAAACTGTTGGAACTTTGGGTTCCTTGCCATACAGCTTCCAGAAAACATTTCCTGTACTTGTCTAACTACTGCAGGTATAGTGTATCACTCTTCAAACAAGTGAGTGTGAAGATTAGTTCACAGCATGAAATATGTCACATGGAGAGACTAATGGGAGCTCAGACACAGGGCCAAACAAATCAAATACCCATTAAAGGACTGCTGTCCCTACCTTCTCCTTCTTTCCCAATACAATCCATATCTACTCAAATGCCTGCATTATGCAACAGAAATGTCCATCATGGCTGAAGCAGCTTCACCCTCAAATCAATGATGTCAACTGATCACAAGTGAATGCTGATGAGGAAGGAGCAGTATCTCTTTGGACGTTTTTCAACCGACAGAACGCATTCTTAAACTGGTTCCGTTCAGAATTCTTTGAGCCTTGGTGCTATCTAGTGAACCAGGCCGCATTTCTACCAGTTTTGAACCGAGCCCAGGGTGCGTCATCAACAATGGGTATTGTATGCAAAACAAAAGCTAATGAGATGCATGAACGGGCGAATGATATGAACAGTTGTCCTGTGAAAACGTCAGAAATAACCTATGTTAAATGCTAGTTAACGTCTGCAGTGTAGTGCTAGTTGACTAGTTTTGTTTATTCATGACAACAGTTGATATGGACGGAAAACACATTATTTTAGCCTTCTCCCCTCTGAAGAGAATGACATGGCCACTCCGGTTCGCAGGAAAAAACAACTATTTTCTGGTTCAAGCTCCGAACCAAGGTGCCATGTTCCGAATCGTTTTTTGTTTGGTCGAATGTTGGTTTGCGAACGGGAACAGAACCGGTTCTCTGTCGGTGGAATAAGGCTACGAGAGACTGGACACAGGCACCATTCAAGCCCAACAATGAGGCTTGCAACAATGTCACACACATGCATTAGAGACTTCATGCCTTGATTATAGAGAATGTTTGCGTGGAGGCCATCATTATCACACTGTGTGCAGATGGACATCTGAAATGGTAGCTGGACATTGGTTCAGCACCAAAAGATGTGCAGTGAAGCCTAATTTTTTTTGTCATGGGAAAATATTAACCTGTGTTATACAAACAGGAAATTGTCTGTTAAAGATGAAGCCATGCTTTTCCCCTGTTTTTTCTCTCCCTCAGCTGGTTTCCTGTGCGGGTTATTCCAAGATCCCCAAGTGGGGGGGGGGGGGGGGGGGGGGGGGGGGGTGAGCATGAAGAAATATATTACTTGTGGGATTGCCCGAATCTCCCTGGGCCAACAGTGGGGTCTTTGTGTGCGTCTGGCTCTGGCTCTCCATGTTACACAGGCTGGAGACAGGGGCAATTTCAGACGTCTGACAGCCACTCACTGACACTAATGCTATTAAAGGCCAACTGCCATTTGAACTTGGCCGTGTTGAATGTTTCATACATCCAATGTACAAGCACTTCCACAGCGACCTTTGCAATAAAACACATCACAAACATTGGCTTAGAGTGCAGAGAGCCAGTTTGTGTCAGTTTGTGAATGAAGAGAAAAGAAGAAAGCAAACATGTATGGAGAGAGTGATGACACTAAGAGTAACGGAGGTGTAAAGGAAGCGCTCCACGGTGGGACACACTTGAGAGACACTACGTCAGCGAGTGCAATTGCAAGTGACTTATGTCTGATCTGAGGCAGTGAGGTCGATTAAAAAAAGATCTGGACGCTGCTGATGGCAGGCTGGCCGGCCAGGTCTGGAGTCAGGAGAGAGGCCAGGAGAACACCGTCCCTTCCTCCCTCTGCTCTGCGGTCCAGACCAGGCCCTCTCATTAGTTTAGGACTCATCACAGCCATTTAGCCGTGCGTGGCCACAGAAGTGGCAGCCGTTTGCCTAATCCACTTTAATTCCCCCTTAGCAATGCTCCGGCTTATTTGACACAGAAACAGTGTCAGACCAAAAGCTACACACCAGACAGGCTAAATTACATTACACAGCCATCTCGAACTTGAAATAAAGCTATTTCCAAAATTAAGATTTTATATGCTAATCCACTTCAATGACCATGTCTGCATGAATTAGATATAAGCAGACTCTCTCTGAAATGGGTTCAAAGTGATGTTTGTACACAATACCTGCTAAGAATAGTCTGATAAGCACATGAATGGACTATTTTAGGAAAGGGGGATGTGTCAGCCACACTGACCGTAAGGCTAAAGTGTAAGTTCCTGGCTGCCGCTGGCTCTCCCGGATCAGATAGCTGCCTTCAGCCACACTCAGCAACTGGTCAGCCTCCTCTCTGGAAATCATCCCGTGGTACCTTTGGGAATAACAAGAAGGATGTTGACTCAAAAGAATTACTGTTTGATTAGCAAACAACATGGATCGATACAGAGGAATATGGGGTCGGACAAAATAAGACATTGAAAATCCTCAGACAACACAGATGACACTCACTCTCGTCCATAATATTTGGGTCGATTCTCCACCTGGGAAAAGAGAATATGAAAGTTTAATCAAAACAGAGTAACCACATTTTTTGGTGATAAACCTTCTATTACAAGAAATAGTCTCACTACACGGAGTTTCACTTTTATGTTAGTGGAACTATGTGCACTTCTGGTATTCATTGCCGAATGCCAAGTGGAATGGGGAGATCCTCTTCGAGATCTTAAAGATCCAGTTTCATTCTGAGCTGCTGGGTCTCACACCAGCCTCAGCTGTGACCAATCAATGTGCCATGGCACTGGGCAACAGTATGGCCAAGGGAGTGATGTTTCAGCTAGGACTGTATAGTTTGAACAGGAATGGTGCGTTGGGCAGCAGTGGGGGAGGGGGGCAGAGTAAATCAGACAAAGGTCTGAAATTGAAGAGTGCTGCATATGCGTGATAAAATAACACAACAACAAAAACAAATAAATAAAGAAGGCAACTCCGCCCCAGCGTTTAACCTTGAGATGGAAGACTGAAGGCGGATGATAATCAGTAAGCTCTATGAATAGAGAAGAGGGGGTGTGTGGGTGTGTGTGTGTGTGTGTGTGTGTGTGTGCGCGCGTGTGGTGGGATAGGTGGTGCTGATTGCTGGGGGGATGGGGGGCGGATCAGATTAGAGCGGCGTTGGGTCATTTTCAGACGCATCGAGAGCTGCTCGCTTTGCATTCACATCAGCGCCTTCCTCCCCATCCACCAGCCACCTCCCCCCTTAATCCATAGCCTGCCAGGCCCTCCACTGTAATGCATTAAATGAATATTGAGGGGCAGAGATGAAGCAGGTTGGGGGTGGTGGTTGTGGTGGTGGTGGTGGGGGGGTTCTGGCTCTGCTGCATGGTGCCCATGGGAACACTTGGCTCACAGACAAGGGCAGAGTTTCCAATAAGATGACAAAAACTGATTGTGGGAGGGAGAGGCTGGCTGGGGGGGTGGTAGTGGTGGTGGTGGTTTAGTTTTGTATGAAACGAGAGAGATCGTATGGTTTCAGGAACAATATATCCCCTCTGGAGTCAGCCAGTCAGTTGGAGAGGGTTTCTATATCATCCCACATTATGGAGAGAGGGGGAGAAATGTTTAAAATGCAGAGAGAGGAGGTACACTGTGGTTCTGAGAGACCTGGTGCAATCTTGCTCACAGAAATGCAGTTCAGAGGAGCAATATGGCAGGCGACGAGATGACCGACGGGGTAATGAAACCAGCTAATGAGGGGAATCAAGAAAGCCGGGGAGCCAATAAATCAAACGCAACTGTGCCTGCAATGATAGAGGAGCAATCTGTAACAATGGCCAGAGCAGGGAACGCTAGAGGGGGGGTTTACCACAACGCTCCTCATCAATTTGGGAGCGTTTATACACTCCTTTATTGTCCATTATCAACATTCATTTTTTTCTTGCCAGCAAATGATTATGAATGCTGCAGATCAGAGTTTTTTTGACGAAAGCCTCAGAATGAGATCGGAATGCCCAGTCTGCCTTCCAAATTAGCTACTTGAAGCCACGTGCCACACTCCACACTCCAGTGGAGACAGATATTGCTTTGCATTGACTGCTGCCGACCCTGACCTTGAATGCTCTTCAGTGAGCGATTAGAGCACAAATTGAAAAACAAGGGCGCACAGGAGGTAAGCCCAGTAAGTAAACTCTAAAAGCATCATAAACAAAGCCATTCACTGCCAATGCTTTACCAACAGTGCACTATATTTTGTACTTTTTAGCTGTAGAGGTAACTGATGTCACTGCTGTGTAATACTTCAAAATAACAAGGGCCTATCGCAATGTCAGCATCACACTAAAAATAATAACATAATAGGAGGCAACACACCACATCCACCTGGCTTACAGGTCTTGTGAATAAATGGGGCTGTCATGGCACTACCAGACCCCTGCCTCTTGAGTTGTATATAGTGAAACAAAGGATCCTCATGGAATCTGGTCCGCTAGGTAGCTCCAGTTACACTTCACTCCATGCAGAGCTCTGACCAAGTCATGCAAACATCCTCCACACTCAACTCACTCACAATCCCTGGAACACAGAAACTACAAAAAAAATGAGACAAGTACAAACAAAAAAAAATGAAACCTGGAGAGCCCTCACTGGTTTAAAATAAACCCTGGAATGGAGCATCATTGATCTGACTCTGAATGGTTATTGAACCATGTGATGAGTCAGCTGGGTGAAGCCACTGGGGCTGGTGATTAATAACACACACAAACCCACTCTGCATTACTGGGACTATGTGCCCTTTACAAAACATGCACTCTGTGAGATGGAGATGCTATTTAGAGTGCATCAACACACAGGTATAATTCATTTATAAATGCTGGCAGTGTTCTCTTCCTAGCCAGCTCACCTCCCCTGCGCTAAAAGCACCAGTCAAATGGCTCCTCCATGCTCTTCTCAGCTCACTCATGGTCTAGGCTACCTTTTCTGAAAATCATGGCTACTCAACATTGAAGAGGAGTTCATAGCGGAGGACCGTTTTAGAACAGAGCACTCAAGTAGCTTGGTACAAAGGACATGGTACAAAGGACAGGAGTTCAGCACACCTACCCTATCTGTGGCACCTCAGACATGGGGATGGAACGTTCTAACAGTGCTCCACTTCAATATATACCAAGGGGAACACATATTAACATGAAATTCTCATCTTCAAAATCATGCCCCCACAGTGTAGCACTGTAGCTGCCTGGCTGCTCTAGCTGATAGCACCGTTTTTCCCCCCAATTTTTTTTTTTTTGGTACCAACAATACTCAGTGACCTCGAGAAACAGAGATCTATGTGAAAAAGAATTCCTTTAACTACAGTGACCTACTGACTCAATAGCATTTGGAAATACAAGCAGATCACCACAATAACCTCGGAAAAAAGCTGGCTTCCCCTGTGTTGTGCAAACAACTGTAATGTGAGCCTCCAAACATTCCCCCCCAATATTACATTTGAAATACAAAAATAGCTCAGCCTCTGGAAATAAACAACCTGCTGGCCTATATTTAGGCAGTAATCAACTCATTTACAGAAGCCCAAGCAAGCAAACAAAGACTGTGCACAGCCTGGAGTGGCCCACTCTACTTAATTAAGATCGGAGGGCCCACGGATGGTGGACATCTGGCCTAATTAGGAGTAATCATGGATCCAACTGAGCCATCGGTCCTGAGACAAACAGTAAGGATGAGTGGGGAGCCTTCCTCTACCTCGCCTCTTCAAAGTGGACGGAAGACCAATACAGGAACAGATGCACACAACAAACCAACCACCGGTCATGTTTCTGACCACAGACTCACCAAGCAGCCATATTGGAGTGGGCAGAGCCACTGCACATGCCCAGTAGAGCTTGTGTCTGCCGGGGGGGGGGGGAAGAGTGCGACTGTGGCTGGCTGAGTGGCAGTGTAGTGCCCTGGCTAATACCATTAAACAGATGCAGACCTCGGGTCAGAGTGCCGCATGCCAGGCCCAGCCAGCCACTCTCGTCTGCACACAGAGATGCACTCTCACACAGATCCTGGATCATCCCACAGGCAGATCCCTGTGTACACTCAGCAAAATGCATCTGCAATCACGGGGCATTTTACCACTTGTCCTAGATAGATCTCGTAGATCACCTTCTAATTGGTGCACCAGGTGACTGACACCCCAATCCAAACACTTCTAATCACATGGGAGGGTTCTGGCCAGGGGCCACACAAAGAGGAGCATATTGTGAGCCTGTGTCGAGAGCCGGCTTAGGGGACACTGTTGGCATATTTGCATATATTTTGAATCACATGTAAATCAAACCCTTTGAACCCGGCTTTGCACAGATAATGCAGGGTTAAAGCTGGCACTGCACAAAAACAGCACCCCTGCTCAAGGGAATTGGGATTTTTAGGGGGACATGCACACCCTGCAGATACAAGGAAATAAAGAACCCCTCTTTGGAGAAGAACCAATCCGAGTGAATTCTTAATGCTTCAACTTAAAGAAAGGGAGGAAGTGGGCGATACGTACTTTGTGATACAATTCACGTAAACGCTGCCGCTTGGCTCTTAATCCCGGCCTAATTAAGTGAGCACCCAATCTGCTGAGACAGAGCGCTGAAGGGCCCTCGCATAATACCTGTCGAATTACCAGCGCACAGCAGCAGCACTTGCCCCATCAGCAATTCAGTCCATCATTAAAATTCCACCCATTTGTTTTGGAGCCTGCCAGAGACAAGTCTCTCTCTCTCTCTCTCTCTCTCTAGTGTGTGCACTACGTGTAGGTACATGCATATTATTGCTTATTTGTGACAATCCTGGAGGTGTTTACAGTCTGTCGCACACATATAAATTCACAAAACTTGGTCACGGTGGATAAAAAAAAAAAAAATCTGCAGTCTTTTGCTAAATTCATTGTTTCCATTCATTGTTTTTACTGATTGTTCAGGAGATTGGACACAGCTAAACAACACTAATATGTTTTGCCCACAGCAAAGCTACAAGAGAAGGGGCTACTGCTATCTGTCTGCCGGTCCCATAGAGACTGTCTGACTGGGACGCTGTGGATATTCATCACTCAGACGTCCAGCCTATTAAAATTCACAATATTAACACAAATGAATAATGGAAAAACCATTACTGCACGTCTTTTAATTAACCAAAGCGTAAGCCTGACTAATTCATGATGGGGACTGGGGAGAGGGGGGATGGTCACTTTAGATTGAAAAATGGTTAATCTTGTATTGTTTTTTTCCTGATATGTTTACAGTCAAGCTAAAGCTCAGGCTGGAACATAGCAACACAACTGCAATCAGGACTATGCACTAATTGAGACAAAGGCAGTAATCCACTGCAATTCGATCCTAATGTGTGACCCAGTTACAGGAACCCCCTCCACTAACCCACTCCTCTTCATCTGCAAAGTGCTGCGCTTAGCTGGGGAACAATATGGATTCTGGGCAGCACGTTTATTGACTAGTTGCTTAGCCAAAAGAGCTCAGTGCACTCCTGTACACTGGAAACTAAAATCAATGCATCAAACAGATGCATAGAGTGAGAATAATAAGACAAAACAGCAGTGAGTTTATCATCAAGTCTATCACGACTGCATGCTTTGTTTAGTTGTTGTCGTTGTTGAAGTGCTCACCTCACAGGTGCAGGTGACGCGGCGGGGGTGCGGAGCCTCCTGCTGGAGCTGGTACACTAAGACAGCACAGAGCACCACACACATTAGTGATTTGGTCAAGCTTCGCATTGACCATAGAAGCAGACAATATGATAACAAGTCTACTTACAATAGGATTTCCATACTGGTGGTCTGTATTCATCATTATCTGAAGGAGAAAGGGAGAATTTAGGCATTAACAATTCCCATTGTCATTGTCTGATTGCTGTAAGAGACACAGGTGTATTGAAAATCAAAACAATGATCCGCTACCCTAAAACGGTAGAGGGTTTAGGTCTATCTGTTTCACAGTAAAATGCAATCAACCCTTATAACATAGTTGTGTAAGAAATGTATATTTTCTGTCCTTTGACCTTTCATCACTTTTATCTCATATGTAACCACATATGCACCTACAATATTTTTTATTCACAGACCACGGCAGTCTCAGCAGAGAAATGGATGAAAACAGCGGGACTATTTCTCCTGTGGAACCTACTATACTGGGAATGTTCCATTTTTTACATGCAAGTGCCCTCTAGTGGACATCACAGAAAACACTAGCCACGCTTTCCCCTTTAACAAGAGGAGCAGGACAAAAACATACATTTAATACAAGCAAAAATAACTTGTTTCTATTATTATTATTGTTGTTGCATAGGCCAAGTAATATCACCAAACTGCTGTTCTTTTGATTAAATGAAGGTAAATCAATTCATAATAAAATAAAAGTGCCATCTGTTTTTGCAAATGAACCAATTTGATCAAATGCTGACTATACATTTAGCCTAAACCTAACTTTTAGCTGAGTGATGTGGCAGACCCAAACATTCAGTTCAGCTTGGGGGAACACGACCCATGCCATTCCTACATACACACACACCAGAGACTGATTACACATTATATAACACACTCCCGTTTGGAAGAAACAAAAAGCTGTAGGCCAGTTTAAAGGAAAAATCTCTCATTTTAAAAAATAATATTCACTAGACTAACTCCTATCCTAGTTAACCACTATACTAGCTCATGTCCAACCATTTTGATCCGGTCAGAATATCTGAACACTTTTTTTTATCTCATAGGCTATGACGATAGAGACTCCTGAAACTAGACACAGAACTATCATATCACTTTAAGATATTTGAGACTTGCAGGAATGTTCAAAATGCTAATCCAAATCTCTCAATTTCTACTCCAGTTCAAAACAGGTTTTTATAAAACCAAACTAGCTCATTATTATTCTTGTGAGGACTAGCTCATTATTATTCTTGTGAGGACTAGAAAACACCACCCAAAAATACCAAAAATGACTATGAAGATGTTACAAAGTAAATACAACAATGCAAACGTTTAAAATTATACTTTCAAAAGAAAAGGAACAACCTGTCTGCCAGCATTCTTTTACAGATAAGGCTACCGTACGCACACAACACTGCATCCTATTGTTTCAGTTGAGTCACTGTGTCACTCACATACTAGGAGGAGGAGGAATGTGTCTGGCTAAGGAGTGGACTGGTGTGGCCAGACTCTAGTCTATCCTGCAGTAGGCAGATTAATCTCTGGCTGTGGACTTTGTACTGCATAATAGAGCAATAAATGATGCAACTCTGGCCAGCAGCCACACCTACTGCTGGTGCGGTGTCATGCAATATAACAGCACTCTTTCAAATCCAATTTCTAAATTGCCAACACATTAATGTAGCCTACTGTTCACAGTTTCTAACTGACACATCCTTCACAAAGACACGCTAATGAGCATGCAGGCATATCTGATAATTGGAGAGGATAAAATAAATTGTTGAGTTCCTCCTAAAGCACCCTAGCAGGAAAGGTCTGTTGAAAAAGTTCCACTGTAAGCATTCTAGGAACAATGAGCCCCAGGAGGGAGGCACTCCAGAACACTTCCACAGCTGGCCACCCAGAGCATGGCCCCAGCCCTCTTTCAAGGGTCCTCTGCCCATTCTTTTCAGTTAAATTACCAAGGGAGAACAGAGCCCAATTCAACTGGTGACAGAGAGTGTTTTCTTTTATGTAAGCAGGAGTTATGGAGTGCCTTCTCATTTATTTTCACTTCTACTGCTGTTATTCGTGGTCTCTTGGTTTTAGTGGGGATGTATACAAATAAACAGCCAATAACTGGCTACAAGAATGAAACAATACATGTTGCTTCACATAAAATTTATACCAAACGGGTTTGGAAAGACAGACAGACCTAATCACACCACCCCCGTGACTGGATAAAATGCATCTTTGCACATGTTTCTTCTGTTATCAATAAGGCCAACATTCCCTGTGCCTTCCCGTGTAAACTAGGGGGATTAAACACCCCAGATAACAGCCCGAGCTATATCTTTGTTTTGCAGGGGTTTTCTTTGTGGTTGCACTCTATTAGTCTGAATTAAACTTTCTTTCCCGTTACAGTAGCTCCCCCTCTTTCAATTGTGGTGGGCTCTTCCTATGATTCAGCATCAAATGTTGTCATAAAATGGCTGCTCTCCAATAAGGATAAACCTCTAGAGCGAGAGGGATGGGATGCGTAACGTTTGCATATAAGGTTAACAAATTATGTGCATGCATCGTCCGCGAAACCAGATTCCTATCTCTTCATCCCCCACTTCACCTCATGGTCTTTTGTTGTGGGGCTTGCGTATAAGCCCCACACTATTATAGCCCATGCAGTCGATTCTTCACAATGTTGTCTGACTACACAAAACTTGGCGACAATATATTAACTAATAGCCATAGCGGTCTTGGGTCATGCAAACAAAGAGTGACATTATATGCTATATTTCTGAATGAGATCTACTGAGAGAGATCAGAGATCACTGACTTTGGACATTTCAACAGCTTGATTCGCCAACAAGTAGAAAGGCAAATGAAGTTCCTAATGCAGTAATGGTCTAGGTATTATCAGTCGCATGTCAGCTGACGTTTATTTAAACGTTTCGAAAATGCAAATGTAGCACCACAACATAACCCTTAAAATTAGACGTGAGGTTAGGCATTTTTGCCAAAGGCAACACGCCCAGGGGCTACATACGGTCAACCCAAATACATACTACATAGGCTACGAGTACAGCGCTTCACACCACCATTTGAGCTTCAAATGAACTATCTGTGTTAATATTTTCTCCTTTTACATCTGCTTGACCATCTTCTACTGGATTATTATATAGACATATACAAATGTTCAAACTTACCAAAAACATTGAGAGCCATGATATTAGATTAATTCCGATAGACAAAGCCTCTGACTGCAAGAACATGAACTTCCTCTCAGTTCAGTACGATGCCATGGAGAAGACTACTCGTGCTCTGGGTGGACGCGACGCGCACTGGTAAAGCAATCTGACGTGAATTCTTGCAGAAATGTGATCATTTGATTTGCACGGGGACGTAAGAGAGCTAAAAACGTCAACTTTACACAACCTTATGTTTAGGCTAATCGATCAAGCTCTGACTCGTATGACTACAGACACTATACCAGCCACATTCTAACACGAATCCAGACTGTAAACTCGTCAATCTACCTTGGTTAAGCATCAAACTGACAATCCCCATATAGAAACAGACACTATCTGCACGAAAACATCACTGTATCTATTCTTGAGCGGCGCAACACTGTAGCCTTCAACTCACTATGTATCCATCAGTACCAAAGTCGCCATCTTGCGAAACCACATGACCTGAAAGCTCACTTATCCATAAGGATTGCAGGCTCTACATGGCCAGTTACCATGGATACCAAAATATCCACATTGTGAGATGCTGAGGGATGTTGGACAACATTATGACAACATGATGTATCATGGCTAAGGAGATGGCAGTGTAGCAAAGGTTTGACAAGAGTTTGTAATTTATTTAACATAAATAAAGTATCTGATAAATAAATGGTAAGTTGGAGGCATGAACATTATTTGAAAATAATGGCATATTTTAAATAATTTATTGTTTGAAGTTCAACCAAGGTTTAATTGCCACAATATCCTTACTTTCTCTTGTTTACACACCCTGTCAGGCAGTCATCCAAGGTAAAAACTCCCCCAGTTACAGCAGGCGCGCAGGAAACTTTAACAATAGCCTCCTCCATGGCAGTCCTTTTTGTTATTACTCACAAATAGCCATCCAGCAGGAAAGCTCACCTTGAAATATATTGTTCAGTATAATAGATTTACCCAAGAGTACACACATCAGAATAAAGAATTCAGAATGTTTTTTTTTTCACTTGTGGTGCTTACCAGTGATTAGAATAGCCATTGCATGGGGTCAGGCACATGCACACACTCAAACAGGTTTTGAACTTGATTATACAGAAAGTAAATAAACAAAACAAAACAATTTACGTTTTGTAAATAAAAAAAAACAAAAAAACAAAAACAAATTGGCAACACTAACAGACAATTGCAGAAAAACAGCTATATCTGTCATATGGGGCCATTACATTAGAGTTGTTTACGATGGATCAAAGAAGCAAGTCCCACAAATAACATGATGCTCCAACAGGAAATGCCAGTACGCAGTCTTTTCCTGTCTATTACAGCTTACTCTTTTCCACTGGTTGACAGCATTCAGTGTGGACAGATTAAAAATGGCTTCCAAAACTGATAAGCATTTTAGCTTCGGGCTTATTGGTGTTTTGTTACTGACACAAATGGACACTTTTTGTCTAGCAGTGTGTCTATGTGAGAGTACGGACATATCGATGGCCTGTGAGGGACATGGACTAAGCAGCATTCCACGGTGTAACCATTTCAATCCAGCAGTCAGACAAATTAACTTGTCTGGTAATGTCATAAGGTCGATCGGATCAACAGATTTCATATTCTTTCCAAAGCTGAGTATTTTGGATCTTCATTTGAACTCAATAAAGGTAATTCCATGCTCAACATTTCGTTTCCAGAACAATTTGACATTGCTTAATCTGGGAAACAACAAGATCTCCTCATTACGCTGTCAAATTGACTCTAAACGGCAAGGACATCTCTCACTGAATTACTCCAACCAACTTCCTTATAAAGATCGAGTGGATACTTTTGATGGACTTGGTGACCTTCAGAAACTGAGACTCAATAGCAACATGCTGACAAGCCTGAACAGTAGGTCATTTGCAAGCTTAAAATCGTTAAAGGCTCTTCACTTGGAAAACAATCAGATAAAGGTTTTGGAAACAGATACGTTTAAAGGACTTTACAATCTGAATGAGCTGGATCTCTCAGGCAACAGGCTGGTTCTACTCAAACCATCAGACTTTGAAGGCTTATCCAAACTGAAGGTGCTGAAATTAAATAGAAATCAAATCCTTAGGATCCAAAGGAGCACTTTCATACACTGCAAAGAAATCACAGAGATAGACCTACGTGACAATTTCCTCACAGACATGGAGCAGTCGGCTTTTCATTGTTTATCACATCTAAATATTTTGAAGCTAAACAATAATAACATTTCATCACTGGATCCCCAGGTATTTGACAGCAATGTTCAGTTGTCCTATCTAGGATTGAACGAGAACCCGTGGAACTGCAGCTGTGGGCTGCTTCGGATAAAACAATGGCTGGAATCCACTGGCAGCACAACTGCCAGTGTGTTTGTGAAGTGCTGTCAACCAGACACTGTGAGAGGGCAGTACCTGGATGTCATGAGCAGTGCACTGACCCAGAGCCTGGGGAGCGTGTGCAGCCAAGCAGAGCTCTATGTCCAACCCGGAACCAGCGAGTCTGCCCGAAACACATGGATGACAAAACAAGATGTGTCCAGTCGCGAGAGCCCTCGTGCTCAGAGAAGGGTTAGACGGACCGTTCCGAGGCAGCTTGTCAAGCACACACCCGGCAGTGTGGATGTACTGCAGTACCCTGAGCAACCAGCAGATGCCACACAGACAAGATCTGCTGCAATAAGCACAGGGAATGGATCCTTTCCCAGTGCACCCCAAGTCAGAAATATATCTGGTGCATGTGCTTACAATGAACACATTCTCCTCAATCTGGGCTCAGTGACAGTCTCCTCAGATTCAGTGTTCTTAAGATGGACTGTGACTGGACAAGCCAACACAGGTGTTTATTTCAGAATCATGTATGATCAGTTTGACACAAAGACAAAGTTCAGCCGCTTTGTCAACATCAGGCAAGGTATGGCGTGTAAGCTGAGTGACCTGCGGCCTGAGACCCCTTACTTCATCTGCGTGGAGAGCGTGGTGGACGAGCGCGTCTGCCCAGTGGCCTCTCGTGATCTTTGCGTAGGTGTGGTCACGGAGCCCGAGGTGTTGTCCGGCCCTGAGCCAGAGACGGTCATTCTCATCTTCACGGGCATCAACAGCCTGTCCATCGTGGCCATCCTTGGCCTGCTGGCGTGTCTGGGGCTGGCGCTGCAGAAGAGATTGCCCACTGACGCCGTGAGTTTGATCTACGCCCGGAACAGATGCGAGTCGTGCGCCATGTGCACTGTCCAAATGTCTGACCTCAACTCCGCCGTGAACACCAACAGCTCCAACACCGGAACATACCAACCCAACGACGCAGATGCCATAGACCTGCCACCTGGACACTAAACATAGTCATTAGTATAGTATAGCATGTTATCATACATCAAATATACAATATTACAACATTGTCATGCAAGTATATCCTCTAAATGGAGACAAAAATCTGTTTCCAACCTGTAGATTATTTTCCTTGCACATGGTAAGGATACAATGATGCACTAGTTCAGTTTGTATAGTTGTGATGAGTAGTGTGAGGCGACTCTCTGATGTCATGGGGCGTTTCCTGTTCTCCTTCTCACTTTCTGTCAGCAGCGTTAGTGAAGAGGACAACAGCATCAGCCACCACCCGCTGACGTCCTCTTTAAAC
Source organism: Alosa sapidissima (assembly GCF_018492685.1). Lineage (NCBI taxonomy): Eukaryota > Metazoa > Chordata > Actinopteri > Clupeiformes > Clupeidae > Alosa > Alosa sapidissima. The sequence goes on along the minus strand of NC_055958.1, from coordinate 19,024,221 downwards.
GACCCAAATGATCACACCAGTGTTATTCATCTAAATCAGTGTTTCTCAAACTTTTTCAGACCAAGAACCACTTAACCGATAAAAAAAAAAACTCACGGACCGCCTAGCTAAAAAAAAAGAGTAGACCTACTTCAACAGTATATTACACAATAGGCCTACTCACTGAACCACCTTGCTTATTGTGTCACAGGATTCATATGATTTAAACTGGCATAGCATACCTAGGCTGTCTTGCAGAACTGTTTGGATTTACATACACGTTGGTTCAATATTGCAAACCACTCATCTATATTATATTTTACTATGTCTGCTCGTGGACCACTTGGGATAGCTTGCGGTCCACCAGTGGTCCCTGGACCACACTTTGAGAAACACTGATCTAAATGTATTGAAAACATGAACACAAGGCATCAACTGAAAAACTACTGTTACTGCTACTATGGTTGTTTGATTAAACACATTCATCATGGTTTTAAAAAAAAAAATCTACTGAGGAATATTTAGTTAATACACTATATATACCACATCATGCCTATTTCCTTTGAGTGCTTGTAGTGTAGACAAGTAACCACAAGATGGCAGAGTGCCCCAGTGATGTTCAAGGCATTTCCGTTTTTCTTCCTGAATTATTAGTGAGAGACTTAACATAAAAATCCTAGTAGAGGACATCTGGTGTCAGAAAATGGCACCACACCGCTGATATTAGGACATTAAGACTGCTTTTAAAGAGAAATTAAAAGATTTATTACAACATTTTATTAATTTATGGTACTTTATACATAACTTTCACAAGTTACAAGTTTACTGCCAACACAATATCACATCCTGTTGCATGTAGTTGAGCCAGGGCTTAACAAAGTCAAGGACCCTTCATATATCAGGAACACCCTGGCTCCAGCGGAAGGTGAGGCGCCAAGTTCAACTGCAAATATCTGAGACATGATTTTAAATATTGGTCTGATTCTCTCAGAGAACCCTTTAGTCATGCAGATAAGCACATAACAGTAACAGTACAAATTATTTTGTTGAACTAATAAAAAAAAACAAAAAAACAAGTCCAAACAGAGAATATCTAAAAGGAGAAACAATGTATTATTGTCTTGTAGAACTACACAGTAGTAAGCCAATGCATCTTTAAAGAGAAGGCAAGTGGATTTCAAAGAGAATGATGCTATGCCTTGGAACCTACACTTAATTCATAATTGTCACTATGCTTAATTGCAGTACTTAGTGGATGTTAACATACATGTTTCTTTAATGTTTTTTTTTTCTCCTAACATTGGTAGAGCAGCGTCTCGTCATGTTCACTTTTCAAATATTTCTGAACATCTTCAAGGGACAAACAAACCAATGATTCCGGAGGTGAGACAACCGTACAGGAACAAGTCTTCAAGTGATTTGCTGTTCCACTTCATAAAAAGAATAACGCTTAATCTTAAGAAGCAAATACAACCCATGTACATAACATCTGGAAGGAGCACATACAATGTATCATTAATGATGCCATTTACAATGTTTCCAAAGATGCCTTTTTTTGTCTTTTTTTAAACAACAAAAGTGAGCAAGAAAGAGCAATGTTTTCTTTCAATGTGTTCCAACAAAGTCACACACCAAAGCATCAGACAGTCACTTGTCAGTAAGCGGAAATATTATTGAGGGAATTCATGATTATGACCTATTCCAAATAACTATGTACATGAAAATCCTCAAAAAGAAAAAAAACAAAACAATAGTATAGAGCTGTTTTGCTAACCCTTAAGATACAAATCAACCTCGGTGAAAAGATAATGGCACATTAATGGCACATCAAGGAGAAGCGAGAAAGATGAAGAGTGTAATATAGTCCTACAATCACTGCCTCTGCAACAATCTACACATGGAATGTTGGTCAAAGCACTGCGCTTGAACACGGAAATTTCTACCCAAAAAGCCCCTCCTTAAGACAAATGTTTACATGTGGAGGTCACTTTCAAACATTCAAACCACAGTTATGCCACTCGGAGTAGCCAAACTACCCACTCACAACAAAAAAATAAAAATATCTAAAATGTAAGTTCAAATTCCACCACTTAAGTTTAGAACAAGACAAGTAATCAAATCTATGTCTAAAAGCTGCCAGTACTTATTGTGTGAACAGTAAAACACTAAGAAGGTAAACAAAAGATTTATCTCTCATTGTGTGCAAAATGAAACAAAGGCAAAGAAATAAAAAGTGACTGCTCCTTATGTCTTTAAACCTTCAGATAGTACTCAGGAGAGATGACTTTAAAGAAAACAAAAAAATAAACAATTTTAATGAGGAAAGCAAATAAACACACAAATAAACAGAACAGAAAATGAAATGACTTGACAACACACTTTGGTTAAGAGGGTCTCGTCATCAACACACACTGATTCGGTCGTCACAACAAACCCAGAACCCGTCCAGCTTCTCAGGAGTTCTGTGCTTTAAAGAGATATGCACATGTAGAAATAGCATAATAAATAGAGTCAACGGAAACAACAATCAGTTCCAACTACACACAATCTGTAAAGTGCCTTCCCTCTCTGCACCTTTACCAACTCTCCTTAAAATGCATTTGTTTGCTTGTTTTTTTTTTTTGTCACGAAATCATACATAATAAAAGGAGGAGAGATGAGGGGGGGGGGTGATAAACAACAAAGGAAAAAGAAAACACAACTATTCTCCAGACTGACGAGTCGAGGAGGAGGAGGAGGAGGAGGAAGATGAGGAGGAGGAGGAGGAGGAGGAAGAGGGGGTGTGTCCTGTCCCCTCAGCTCTGCAGGACTGCTGGGGAAACACTGGGTGATGTCCGAGTGATCAGCTCCCTGAGGGCTGCGTCGGGGTGCTGGGTGATGTCCGAGTGATCAGCTCCCTGAGGGCTGCGTCGGGGTGCTGGGGCCGCCGGTCACCTGTGGCTGGGGCTCCTCTGTGCTCTGGTCTGCAGGGGCGGGGGTGGGGCCAGGGAGGGGCCCGGGGGCGGCAGCAGTGGCCAAGGTGCTCACCCCATTGGACGTGCTGACGGAACTGTGCTGGATGGCTTCGTTCTGGGGGCTGCCGGGCACGGACATGTCCTCACAGCTGTCCTCCTTCTCCGCAGCTGGGACAGACAGACAGACAGACAGACAGGACAGAGAGAGAGAGAGAGAGAGAGAGAGAGAGAGAGAGAGGGCAGGGTGAGAAGGACTCGGACATGTTGACCACGACTCAACACAGTCCATCAACATTCTGCTGCCAACACTGTTCATTTCTCATGTCAATTAGAAGTTGGTTTTCAAAGCAAGATTGCAAGACATTGGACCTACATGATGTACATGCAAAACGAAATATTTTTATACAGTATGAGCTACCGTATTTTCCGGACTATAAGTCGCTCCTGAGTATAAGTCGCATCAGTCAAAAAATGCGTCATGAACAGGAAAAAAACATATATAAGTCGCACCGGACTATAAGTCACATTTATTTAGAAAAGTATTTCACAAAATCCAAAACCAAAAACAGAGACTATGTAACTGGATTATTGAGACCAAAAAGATTAATGTTAATGAAGACGAAGGAGTGAAGGCAGCCAAGAGGAGGGCAGGAAGGTAATTGCAAAGCAAAAGATTCACTGAAAGAAAATGTCATGTATTTAAAATGTGGAGAATACAATGCAATCAAGCATTTTGGGCGATGTGGAGTCACAAGCTGGCAGCAGATTAAATGCTCACGATAGAGAAAAAGATGCAGTTTTAGACATGACTGAAGCAAGCCAGTCGATAGGCTAATAGGCCCGACGGTAATTGTAAAGCAATTTACAAAAGATTCACTGAACAAAAATGCTGATGCATGAAAATTTAGCTAAAAATGTGGAGAATGCAATGCAATGCATTTTGGGCGATGTGGAGTCACAAGCTGGCAGCAGATTAAATGCTTGAGAGAGAAAAAGATGCGGTTTTAAAAGGATGTACTGACCGAAGCTGCAGCAAGCAGGTGATATTTCGAAATTTATTTCACAAAATCCAAAAAAACAAGGGCCCGACGCTATTGTAAAGCAATTTACAAAAGATTCACCGAACAAAAATGCTGATGTGGTACATGAAAATTTAGCTAAAAATGTGGAGAATGCCTATAATATAACACAAGAGAACATGGATGTGTTCTCCATTTGAGGAACGTTATAATCGATTGCGGACGTGAACAGACAGCTACAGACACGGAGCATAGTAGGCCTACTTTCACTTTCTGTGCATATTCACGTGAAAGATAATTAGTAGCAAAACAGCGATCAAATATTACATGGCAGTGAGTTTTGTTTTCAAATATGTTCATGCATGTCTAGATAACGGGTGAGGAATGTTTAGGGGACAGACTATCGTAAATCCTTAAATTATGGCTGGGGCAAAGCACAGCACCTTTATTTGGACCATGGCTTGTAGGCTATTCGAGTCAGCTATAGGCCTTTATTTCTTGCGCGAGACATAGGCCTATACTTTTCGTTATAGGAGCGGCATAAGCCTACCGGTAGGCTATCAATGGCAATGGTTCATTAAGTTTCATGTATGAAAGAGTGTCGGGATTTCCATCGGCTTATTGCGAGATATTGCGAGATCCGCTTTCATTCATTCATGGAACGTGTGCTGTGCTGCAAGGGAAACCTTATTCCATATAGCCATTCCTTATTTTTTAAATTATGCATGATTTACTTTTTTTTATAAAATTCGTAGGCTGATGCCTGGCAGCAACAATTGTGTTTAAATGTAGGTTATTGCATCAGCCTCTAGCTCAGAAAGGGGCTGCGTGAGACTGGTAGCTTGAGAGCAACGTGTTGGAGACTCATGTTGTAGGATGATGACTTTTCATTGGCAACAATATTAAACCAACCAACAATATAAATTATTGTTATAAATTATTATAAAAAGAGCTCTTTTATGAGTTAAATTGAAGCAAAATTATACTGGCTTTTATTTGTCCGAATCTGAGGCCCAGCTATAAATAGAATCCCGGGCATTATTTGAGCATTTAAGTGTGCACATGTGTTTCAGGCATAGCGCAAGCACTAATCTCTGACTAAAAGTGCACAGGACTTGTGCATTTGAGAGCGCTCTCTCGAGGCTGTAGGGTGTAGGGTTCATGTCAGTTAATATAAATTAACATTTAAAAACATGTTAAATTATATAATTTTTTTCATATACAAGTCGCACCTGACTATAAGTCGCAGGACTATGAAAAAAAGTGCGACTTATAGTCCGGAAAATACGGTATATATCTATGTGCACACATTAACTTGCAGCAACATTTTCAGTTTCCAACTGTGCCTGTGGATTTTTATTTTAAAAGTCCAGGTCGAAGCCAGCACCGCTGTGCAGGGGAATGATGTGCACTACGGATCCAGTTAAATCCCAACGAGTGCCTTATAACCTTTAATTAAAGTTACAATGTCAATTTAAACCAACATCATAAGGGCACATTACAGTCTGTGGCGTTGGGCTGGGCTGCGCTCCCCTCCCCTGCGCTCCCATTTGTTTTTTGCTACCTTGCCAACTACTGCAGCGACAGATGATTACAGCACCTGATTTTAATGATGCTCACACCGGAGAGTAGGCAAGACTCGGAGTCGAAATGCCACCAGCTGTTAGGCAGTTGCATTGAATTAATTGGATCCTGATGAAGGGGTGGGGAGAGAGTGAGGAAGAAAAAAAAAAGAACTAAACGGAAAAAAAATCTCCTCATGCTCTGACTCATAAAAGCAATGTGAACCACTCTGATAATTAATATTGCTAATGATATGAAGTCAGTGCAAATGGCAGCAGGTAATTAATACTCCGGTTTGGTATTTAAGAATGGGAGATGCCGATCGTGGAATATGGGATTTGCCATAAAGACAAGCCGTGGCCCTGTTTTAAAAGGGCCTTCTGCTCGTGCTGTCTCTCCAGGGCCGTGTGCTGCCTGCGCTCTGTCGAGTGGCGAGGAACGAGCCTGTGTCACTGGGCCGTAAATCTCCGTCCACTTAGCCATCCCCACATAAGGTCATCTGCAATTGAATCAGTCAAGTGTTTCCCTGTTTTGATTTCACACACTGAAATGGACATAATTACCTCTGATGGCATTAAGCACATGACAGGACAGAGAGGGAGGCGTGCCTAAGCATCATGTCTTATCAGACACACGGTTCTGACAGGCAGCGTAGCGCCTCTTTCTGGTACTCTCTCTCTCTCTCCCTCTCTCTCTTTCTCTCTCCCTCTCGCTGTCTGTCTTTTTTTTTTCCCACCCCCTCTGAAAATCTGGATGTCTCCGGCTAGCAGATGGGGAGCCAGGGCTGCCAAGAGCAAGCGTGGCCTGGCTTGTTTGCAGGGCAGGCTGGGTAATTTCTTCCCACCTGCCATAGCGGCGGCTCAGCTCAATCATTAAAAGAGTTAACAGACAGCGGGCAGCATCCCGGGGCCCCCCGGGGCCCGAAGGCCGGCGCTACTGAGCGGGAGCAGGCGCGGAGCACGGCGCTCGGCCGGCCCAGGCCCGCCACTCAAACACAGACGGATGGCCCAAGCCTTTCCTCAGACCCATTCCCCCAAATACATTATGGCATTACACAGGATGTATGCTGCTCCGGGAGACATCTTTTGCAGGTAGATGACCGCCATTTCTTTTTGTTATTTATTTGATTTTATTTTTATGGGGAGGGGGGGGGGGTGGGGGTACGGTCATAAACGCTGGAGGTTGGTTGTTTACGGCTTGGAAGATAGGAGGCTGAATGGTGCGTATCTTTTTGGAGCGGTGTCTCTGTTTCATCACATTAGGGGGAGGCTCTGACAGACAGACCTCTCGTAGAGGTCTCCAGCACATCCACACTACGCTGGCAGAAAGGATGGCCCCATTCATTCCAAACACCACTCTACCCTCACCTCCACCCACAACCCCCACCCAAAACCAAGGGAAAATACCCAGAACAACAGAAAATGAGTCTGTCGCCTGACAACTCAATCCAGCCGGGAAGCCATCACTCCTCTAATATGCATGAAGCGTGTCGCTTTTCCTCTCCAGTTAACAATAGAGACACATAATGAATGGTGCCGGCTGCGACACTACCTCTCTACGAGAGGAGGAAGGCGAGACAGAGCGAAAAAGAGAGGGAAAGAGAGAGAGGGGAGAGAAAGACAGAAACAGACAGATAGTAGGAGGAAAGAGTTGATCCTGTCAAGTGCAGAGCTATAATGGACTCATTTCGCATGCCATCATTGTCAATACAACTGGGTGGCAGACTTGGGACAGCAGGAGCGCTGTTGGAGCATCGTCATCCGAACCCCCCAGCACAGTGTGGCTTTGGGGAAATTGGTTGGAAGAGAATTAAAAATTATGGGTGCGTTCTGAAGCCCGAAAGTGCTTACGCACGCTTTTGCCTCAAAGTGCCAGCCATTACGTTTTACAACAAGCACCTGAGGAGCTGCCACCACGACTGCATGCCCGACGGCAGACAGCCACCTCCCCCGTTCTCCTGACAACAGCTAATTGATACGAAGCGGGTGCATATGGAAGACGGGCGTCCACAGATTTGCTCATCTCAAAAACAGATCATTAAAAGGATAACACCCGAAGATGGCTTTCAATTATGGTCTCTTCACACAGCATCTTCAGCACCGGGAGAGTTCCAAATAGAGCATTAAAAACATCATCCTCTGAAAACAGGGAGACCCTGAGGCAGACACAAGACATGAGGCCGTTATCATCAGAGGGGTTTTCATCAACATGTCCAAGTTCATCCCTGCAAAATTTGTTCATTTTTTTAGTCTGTCCAGAGGCCGTTGATGGGCTACATCTCAAATTTCAATGGGGGGGGGGGGGGGGTTGGGGGGCATATCTGCAGCACAGACTGGAGCTGACAGCCGTGCATTAATGGCAGTCTTGTCTCCCCTATCAACCTCTATCAGACCTTTAATTAAGCCCCGGGGGCTGGAGAACATACATCCCTTAAACTTTTATCGCTCTTCTCAAAGCAGCACAGGACATCTCACTGCTCAGTCAGTTAGTCTGCGGATCAGCCGCAGAGAGAAAGAGACAGAGCGAGAGAGAGAGAGACAGAGAGAGAGAGAGAGAGAAGGGGAAAGGATGAGTGTGGGGGAGGAAGAACAAGAGGAGAGATAGCAGCAAATGAGCTGGAGGAAGGAGAGAGAGAGAGAGAGAGAGAGAGAGAGAGAGAGAGAGAGAGAGAGAGAGAGAGAGAGAGGGGCAGAGAGAGAGTGCAGATAGAGAGCAGTTTGTCCCTCTAGCGGTTGGCCGGCCTCAATTTTGCATAGATTTCAGTGAGAGCCCAGGGCTGTGGATAATGGAACATTACTCACAGTGATAGCCAGACTTCTTCTGCATGACGGTTACAGGGCAATCTTTATGAGCCAGGAGGAGCTGCTTCAAGTGAGCCACTTCATTTCTCAGCAGGGTGACTTCATTCTGGAGAAAAACACGGAGACAAACACACACACACACACACACACACACACACACACACACACACACACACACACACACACACACACAAGGTTTGCACACATGAGATCATGAGATCTCAATGTTTTTAGTAGACACAATGGCAACATGTGGCTCTTAGTTTAAGGGTGAAAACAACTGACAGAAGTTTGCAGTGCATGTGCACCACTGCACAAAATAGGACATGCATCAGAAGGAACAACGCTGAGATCAATATAGCTCACGTCCACTCTGGAGAATGTATTCAGGCCTACAGTATGTAAAATGTTCAAACATCCCTAACAGGTGACACCTATTCAATTTAGCAATCTTAGATCAGTTAATGGAATACTAGTGCAACTTTTCAGCCAAGTACTGAAATGAGAAACATAGACCTCCACATTTGCTGAAATGTTAATGTTTCAGCACACATTCTGGGACATGTTGAGGTGAGGCAAGAGGGAGCAGAAAATGTCAGCTACATATTTTCTACGAGAAAAAAAGATTTCAGATGGAAACCCAGGTTATATTAATAGGCTACTTATTCTTTTATAAAACAGCATAGTCTATACAGTGTGTTGGCGTGAAAGAATGATCTTAAGCTTTTGCTGTAACAGCAAATTAGGTTTGTCTCAGGTAGCAATGGTTTTAAATGCTAATTCGTTCCAAATCTGATCTGATTGAGCATTTAATCTAAATCGTCTAAATTAGACTGGCTTCTCCCAGGCGCACAAGGCTGTCAAGGGGGTTAACCTTTTAAAACAAACACTTTATTTATTTTCAAAAGCCAGCCCAGATGTGTTTTAACTTTGACGATATACTAATAAAGAAATATGCAGGCATAATGTGACACTCTTCCAAAAAACCAAACAGGATAGATAATACAATGTAGACAGATAAATCAAACTTGGGCAGTGATGGTTTGTGATTGCACAAGCAAATGTTCCCTGTCAGAAGAATATTCTGCCACACCTAAATGCAAAAATCCAAACCTTGGCGGAAAGATTAATCTATCTCCCGAGTTCATGGTGAAATAGGCCATTTCTCACAGCCATTATCATTACCATTATCAAAATTGGGCTCTAAAGTTTTTTTGCAAACTGAGGAATTCACTTACAGCAGGGCTCCCGAAACAGTTTGGCCCAAGGGCCAGATTATGTCATGCATGCCAAACCAAGGGCCAAAGCATCCAGGATTAAATACGCATACACCAGCAAACATTAAACAATTAAAATAATCATCCTAACACTCACACACATTTGTATATCTGACTCTGACCAAAAACAATTTCATTTACTGCACCTCTGAAAGCAAATGAACAACATTGTAACAATATGATACCTGCCCAAATTATCTTGATACTGATACTACAAGGATTCTAGTATAGGGCAAATACCAAAACATCAGCAAAAGTACAGCAATGACCAACATGGAACTTATCATTTTAAAAATCTGAAAATATTTTGCCAATGTCAATGTAAGATAGTGGATGCAAAAACAACCCAAAAAACAACCAAAAAAAAAGACTTGTGTCATAGTGTGTTCATTGATAAAGATTTTAGAATGGATACTGTTGAATAGTTTGCTAGGTTACAGTAGATTTCATTGTTGCTATACCCAAATCCTTTAGCTTTCTATGATTCTTGCATGGTACACTAAAGTTACATTTGCAGTGTGCTGCATTTGCGTAAAGGTATTTGCCACATTGCTAAAGCCAAATTAAATACCCGGGTTATCATTTAACAAAATCTGATGGTGATTTTTTTCATGGCTCTCACCAAGTCCTACATACGATGCGAGCAAGCATTAACAATATAACCAGTTTAATTAGGCTAGGCTACATTGTTTTCAGGTGGAATATCTTGTCAGTAGGCCTAAGCGACGTGAAGCCGGTGGTGTGCTGTGGTGTGCAGAGCGATGCAGCGCAACGTTTAGAGCAGACCTTTTGTCAGATAACCCGCTTCTATTTGATTTCTGTCATTCACGTGAGGATTCTCTATATCAATACGCTGTCATTCTTGTCCGTGAGTGGCAAACACACACATGTCAACGCAGGCCAATCATTTGGTTCTTGCGGGACGGATGTGGCCCGTGGTCCGCCTTTTGGGGAACCCTGACTTACAGCGTCATCATGTACAGGACAAATAGATCAAAAAGAAAAGTGATTTCTTAATGTAAAGCTCAGTAAATGTAGGCAAATGTAGGTTACCAAATTTCCCTCACGGGATCAAAAGAGTATATATACTTATACTTAAATTGTGGATGCCTTGTAATCTGAGCAGGAAGCAGGAGGCCACGTTATCTCATTGCAGCTCTAATCCAGCTCTTTGAAATGGCTTAAAATGCTTCTCTGGTGTTAGACGCTCGTCCCTGTATTGTGCTCACCTGTTTGCGGCCAAGAAAAGCAAAACAAAAGAAAAAAGAAAAACACAAGGGGCGCGGCGCTACTGCGGTGTAGCGGCTAACAGCCGAACCAGATGACGCGCAGATAAAGTACGGCGGCACTTTTTCAATTACGTTGTTCGCGCGCCATAATTATGGTCCTTTAATGGCCGCCGACCAACACATTTGTCAGAGGTGAGCTCTTCCTACTGTCAGCACAACTTTGTGGATTCTGCTGAGATTTACACTCCCTTGTCGTTAGGGCCCCCGTGGGAGCCAGGCCCTTCTGCATGCGCTAAAGAGAGGGCACATCACGCTGAAGGTGACTTTAACTGGATTTAGAGCGTCCACAGCCCAGCCCAGCCCAGCCCAGCCCAGCCCAGTGCAGCGCAGCGCAGCACCCCCCTATGGCAGATTTAAACTCTTTTCTGCTCTTCTCTACTCCCTCCTCTCTCTCACTCTCTCTTTCTTTCTTTCTTTCCATCTCTTCCTCCCTTGCTTTTTTTTGTTGGGAAGACTACAGCAGCTTAATCTATTAGTCTAAAAGCGGCCAATTTATTTGATTCCATCTGTTTAGCCTAGCTGGTGTTGGCGAGCCGAGGCTGTTGTGAAGCAGATTTAAACACAGCTGGCGGAGCCCCACATATCTCCACGCTGCACTCGCTGCCACGTCCTATTACAGCTCGCAGCGCCACTTTTGTGTAGCCGTTTTTCATTTCACCGCTCCCCCTCCCCCCTCCTCTCTCTCTCTCTCTCTCTCTCTCTCTCTCTCTCTCTCTCTCTCTCTCTATCTTTTCCCCTCTCCCCCTCTCTCCTGCCCCAGCACATTGCTCTCTAGTTGTACAGGTGCGACGCGTAAAAAGAAACAACCCGCCGGGTTTACATGACACGCCGACACAATACAATCATACAGGCGATGTGGGCCGCCTGGGGGGGGCGGAGGCTCTCTCGCCATACAGTGGGACCGCAACCCAGGCAGCTAATTATAGCTCCAGTACTGCGTCGGAGGGGCTACCTGACAAGGGGAATAGTGTTTTTTCAGCATGATGGAGTAATCTAGTAGCGGGCAGAGGCAGACTAGCTCTACCTCCTCACTACCCCCGGCAGCAAACGCTCTCCAGGCCTCTGTGCCATTCGCACATCTGGAGACGAGGAGCAGGGAGGGTGCCGAGCGAGAGAGCATCCTTCCCGCCGACGCCCTTACGACACACCACTCGGGGCTCAAAGTTTGTCAGCGAGTTTGTTGAGTTTTGCAGGGGTTGGTTGGAGGAAGGCGCGTGAGTGAGGCCTTTAAGACGAGAGAGAGAGAGAGAGAGAGAGAGAGAGAGAGAGAGAGAGAGAGAGAGAGAGAGCCCCCACGCCTGCTGGCCCTGACTCCTCATTAAAAAGCCAGTTAAGGATGATGTTAAAGTAATCGCGCATCATTAAGGCCCACTCCACTGATCAGCTAGGCCAATGTGTCAGCATGGGAGTTATTACCAAAAAAAAAAAAAAAAAATAGGAGGAGGGGAAAAAAAGAGCAGCGCCACTGATTAATGCCTTCATATAAAGAACACTTTCATTCTCTGACATTCAATTTTCGCTCTGAGTTGTTCCGTTCTTCACAGTTAACAGCTCCACTCTCCACACCCTCGGGCTGCCTGCCCCCCCCCCCCCTCCCCGTCTCCCAGCTCGTCTCCATCTCTCTCCCTCTTTCCACCTTCATCTGCCTGCATTCATTTAACCCTTAGTGCCTTACATCTAGCCCATCAACAGCCGCCGCCTGTTTTTCCATCACATATTAATAGCTCTCCCTCCTCCACCCACACGTCCCCTCCACCCCCCCAACCCCCCAGCCCTCACTCCCGTTGAACACCCAATCGACCCCCCCTCCCCTCCCCTCCTCTCTCTCATACACACTGCCTCTGTTTTCTACCCCCCCCAATACTAGAGCAGATAAGACAAGCGCGCAAACAAACAGCACATCTCATTAAATTGTCTGGAACGTCGACGCAGTGCACCTTGGGCCTTGCGAGCACATCAGCGTCGAGACAACGGTTACGTGAACTGTTTCGAACTTGTCAGCGTTGCGTCCTAATTGCTTCCTGCGGAAATGAAGGGCTGGAGACAACGACTCCTCCTCGGGAGAGTTTTTTTTTTTTTTTTTCGGGAGGCCATTGCGGAGAGGAAGACGACGGCTAATGGATCGGAGTGGGGGTGTGGGGGGGGGGGGGGGGGTTGGACACGCTCACGCGGCACTGACATCTGGAGTGTATGTCTTTATTGACAGGGACGTGTCGATGCAGCGGGAGCCTCAACGCATGGGGCTCTGCTGTCACGCTGACACACTTCTTAATCGCTATTAACGACTTCATCACAGCGTTAACCAATGACGCCCGCTGTTTCCTCAATGAAACACAAACACACAGATACACATACACACACACACACACACAGGAACTAGAAATTTGGCTAAGCAATTGTGTCTGAATGACTATCGGACAACTGGAATTCAGAAGCTAAACTGGACAGTAACATCACAGATATAACGGTCTTGATAAATATCCTCTACTAGCAGGGTTCCTGGACCTACTCCTACTTGAAATTCAAGGACTTTTCAAAGACTTTCCAGGTCTAACTCTCTCAAATTCAAGGACCCAATACAGCATAGTCGGAGACAAAGATAACACCGAGAATCTATCAGGCTTAACAGAGAAGGTCACAGACGACAATTAAAAAGCGAGCGAGGCTTGAATGTGCAAACGCTTCAGAGCATTTCTCAATCGTGGTGTTGTGAGAGAGTTGAGAAGCCCACCTGCAGCTGGCCGTTCATGGAGCTCAGGTCCTCGGCCTTCTTCTCCAGCGACTGCACCCACACTTTCCTCTTCTGCCGGCAGCGCGAGGCGGCGGCGCGGTTGCGCTCCAGGAACTTGCGGCGCTTCTCGTCGGGGTCCTCGGTGGTGGCGCGGCGCCGGCGGCCGCCTGTGCTGGGTGTGTGCTGGGCGGGAGGCGCCGGAGAGGCCTGCCAGAACAACAACACCAGCAACGCTCAGGATAGCAGTGGATAGCAAACCTATCAGTAGCATTCCCAACTGACCACCATGGAGCCAGTGCCAGAATGCCACTGAGTGTGTGACAGGTGCAGTACATTGTGTAACCCAACTGAAATGAAGTTAGCCGTTTTACTAGAGGCATGTGGAGGTCACACAGAAGAGAAAAACATATGGATAATCAAGGCAGACACATCTCCACAGGATGCGCCACCGCCACCTTATAGGAGGTGGTCTAATTTGTTATGAATAAAGTACATTTGATAGAACTACCTGAAAGCTACCTGAAAGCACCTCAATAGCTTATCTCCCTTAAAACAGGATGATGGTAGTGTGAGTCTATCGTAACACATAACGGAATTTCTGATAACTGAACCACCGGCTGACCTTCTACATACATACGTGAGTGTGAGTGTGAGTGTGTGCGCGCGCGCGCGTGTGTGTGTGTGCGTGTGTGTGTGTGTGTGTGTGTGTGTGTGTGTGTGTGTGTGTGTGTGTGTTTGAGTGGGGTGTTCCTTACGGAAGCTTCTGTAGTGGAGGTGGCGGAGTTTCTACAGTGTCTGTCTACACCTGCTATGAGGAGGTCTGATTCGTAGTTAATAAAGTATATTGAGTCTATGGAAAATTACTGTATATATATCTGAATCTTACTGAACTTACTAATAGCGTTAGCGTGTGTGTGTATGTGTGTGTGTGTGTGTGTGTGTGTGTGTGTGTGTGTGTGTGTGTGTGTTTTCCATACGGGAGTCTCTGTGGTGGAGGTGGCGGGCTGCTGAAGGGTCTGAGGTGGACAGGGCTCCTCTGGTGGTGCTGGGGGTGGAGGAGCTGGAGGAGGTGAGTGACTCGCCACCACGCTGCTTGGGACATCACCACCGCCACTAGCCGCCTCGCCATTGGTTACCTGAGGGAGCTGCTGGCTGAGGGCCGCTTTCAGCTTCTATGGCGGGGAGAGGAGTGAGAGAGAGAGAGAGAAAGAGGATTGGGGAGAACAGGAGAAGAAAAATAGAACAAAGGTTACAAGAAAGAAGAGCAGAGACCACGCAAGAGGAGTAGACCAGCAATTCACAAGGTCAGAAAGGTCCACGGTGATTCCACAGGAGCCAGCAGCAGCAACAGCTCGCTACTCCAACCGTGTAACGGAGCAGAGAGATCACTACTCCAACCGTGTAAAGGAGCAGAGAGATCACTACTGCAACCACTTAAAAGGAGCAGAGAGATCACTACTGCAACCGTGTAAAGGAGCAGAGAGATCACTACTGCAACCGTGTAAAGGAGCAGAGAGATCACTACTGCAACCACTTAAAGGAGCAGAGAGATCACTACTCCAACCGTGTAAAGGAGCAGAGAGATCACTACTGAAACCGTGTAAAGGAGCAGAGATCACTACTGCAACCGTGTAAATGAGCAGAGAGATCACTACTGCAACCGCTTAAAGGAGCAGAGAGATCACTACTGCAACCACTTAAAGGAGCAGAGAGATCACTACTGCAACTGCTTAAAGGAGCAGAGAGATCACTACTGCAACCGCTTAACGGAGTAGAGAGGTGGAGCTGTGAGTGTCCTCCACTGGTGGGAAAACTGCTGCATGCATAAGAGGATGAATGAAACCAGTGCAAGTGGCTTTCTGGGAAAGGCAAGAAAAAGGTAAACACAAGATCGGTGCCTTTCTTGAGGTGGATAAAGACAATGGAGAGCAGATGCTTCTTAGTGACGCGTCCCACTCAGACTAATAGCTGTCGTGGCTAATCTCCCGTCTCCCCGAGGAGCCCATGATTTCCACTTGTCAGGGAGAATCGCAGGCCTCAGGGGCCCCCAGTGAACCACACGCACACTGGACCCGCAGAGCCAGCACAACCGCCCCCCCCCCCCGCGCGTCTCTCAGCCCAGCCATCACTGTCTGTCTAACAACAATGTCAACACTGACACTGCCAACACACACACACACGCACACACACACATAGACCCAGACCCAGACACAGTCACACACACAGACACAGACACAGACACAGACACAGACACAGACACAGACACAGACACGCACACACACACACACACAGCATTGCAGAACCATTCTTACAATAACACAAACAATCACAGACACGCATACACACACATAAGATGCACACAGCACACAGCCATGTGTAAGGGATGATGCTTTGGGATGGCGGTGTGCCGTTTCATGCCAAAACATGCGGAGAGAGGGAAGAGTAATGAATGGACACGTGAAGAGGTGAACGCGCCCCAGACCCTGAACAAAATGAAGGGGGAGAGAGAGAGAGAGAGAGAGAGTTCATTTACATGGACGTGGGGGGAGGAAACCGTGGGATGGGGGTAGGGGGTAGGGGTAGGGGGTGGGGTACTTTCGTGTTTACAACAGCTACCTCTGCCAGGCCAATCTGTCTAGCAAATTAGTTTATCGTGTAATACCCTTCCAGAGCCTCTTCTGGCGGAGAGCAGATATTATTCTCCTGGAATGGGCCCATGCAAGGGAAACAGGGAGAAAGCACTCGGATTCATATTTCATATCTGCCATGGAAACCTCATCAGCGTAATAACCCTCCATCTCAGGGGTGTTATTCAACCATCTGCTACTATATTACTTATCTTTATTTTGCAACTAATTAACAGCATAATCTTCTAAATTCAGCAAGTTAATTATCATTATTGTGGTCTTTGCAGCATCATCAGTCCTTGTAAAGCGCCGTCTCCGTGTCTGGGGAGAGAGAGGGTGGGCATGTGTGTGTGTGTGTGTGTGTGTGGGGGGGGGGCTTGGCGGGTGGGTGGCGGAGGGAGGAGGGGGATAGCGTTTTCTTGACGCGGGCTCATTAGGCGTTTGCTGATGAGCAGTGTGCGGTGCGTACACTTGTGATATGTGTGTGTGTGTGTGTGTGTGTGTGTGTGTGTAGGAGTGGAGGTGCGGAGGAGTGCAGGTCAGACAGGATTCTGCTGAACAAAAGGTTCCACGCAGGGCGAGGCTGACTTAATGTGCCATTCTGAGCGTGTGCCAAACTGCCCTCGGCCGGGTCTGGTGGAAGACACCCCCCCCCCCCATCTTGGCCCTTGTGATGACCTGCTGAGCATGTTGCTGTCTACGTGTTTGTCATTTCTGGATCTGCCCATCCCCTTCCCCCAACCACTCAGCCGCCCATCACCCCCACACAACCAAACAACCCCCTACCTACAACACACTTCCACCGCAACCCCCCCCTGGAATCTCCACTCCTGCTGGTGCTTTACCTGCTAATCTCCACCAGAGCAGCGTGCTGGGGCGCTTACGGCTTGTGTGTTACGTGCTCCATCACCATGCCACAAGCCCTCACACACTAGTCATCCGTAGACCATCAGCCCTTAGTGTACTAACGGCTATCTGCGTGCGACGGCACATCCACAGCCAAAGCAAGAATGCACCAGACAGTGGTGATCTTTAACATGGAAACCACAGAACTCTAATGTTAGAATAAACTTGCATGATGGTGCACCCTACTATTTAGGCAACTCTGATGAACTCTCCTCTGTGGTGTATTCACTGTTACGCACTTTGGTCTATATAGAGTGGTATATTAATGAAATGTTTTTTGTTTTTTGCTGTATAGCTCAGTCAAGGACATTTCTTCAAGACTGATTGACATTGTGTAGCTAACTGACACATGATACAATTATATATACATAGTGTTCTTAACAAAACACAGACATCTAGGTCAAATATTGATATGTTTATAAATTATTCTTTTGTCTCTCACTTTAACTATAAACATTTTTTTAAAAGCTCCCTCTAGTGGCTTGGTGGAAACACTGAACTGTACTTGAGACCATTTGTTTTGCACACTACAGACCAGTCATTACAAACAATACCAGTGCATGGCCTATGAAGGACCGTTAAAATAACATGTGCAGAAGTAATGAAAAGAAAGAAAGAAAGAAAGAGAGAAAGAAAGAAAGAAAGAAAGAAAGAAAGAAAGGGGGTGAGCTGTGGGTGCAGGAAGGAATAATAAAGAAGAGCAGAATTACCATCTTAGCTTCTGATTGGACGGGTTGCGGAGGAGAGGAGGGTCCTGGGATCCCGGGGACGTTAGGCACTACGGTGACGGGTCTGACAAGCTGACAGCACGGAGGTGGCCATGGGGAGGGAGAGAGAAAAGCACAAGCAAAATGAATCTGCCTCTCCACCAGAGATGGCCACTCCTGATCCCCACCATGCCCCTACACACGCACGCACGCACGCACGCACGCTGGCACACAAACACACACAAACACATGCACGCACGCACGCACGCACGCATACACACACACACACACACACACACACACACAAACACACACAAACACACACACACAAACACACACACACACACACACACACAAACACACGCACACACATACACACAGCATGCCTAAGACTGCATCATATCTCAGGCTCATTAGGCTGGCTGGACTGTTATTGGGTGGAGGGAGCACCACATGGAGTTGCACCACACACGCTAATGAACAGTCCTGTCTGCCTGGGCGCCGAGCATATGGCCAGAGAGCGGCTGCAGAGGGAGAGGGCCACTACCAGCTAGGCCAGAACACTGCCGCCGCTAATATGGCAACAATGAGAGAGGGAGGGAGAGGAGAGGAGAGAGGGAGAGAAAAAAAGATGGAAAACAGAGACCGGGGGGGAAAAAAAGAGACAAGAAGGAGAGAGGAAGGGACTGATGGAGAGAAATGGCACACAACCCCCATCAGACTCTTAATGGCACGATGGAAGACTACACCCCTGCTCAGGCCTCTGGCAAATCATCATCAGTGGTCCGTCCAGACAATCCCGGAACAGTGAGGCCCTAACATACTGCCACCACCGCCCCGGCAAACCTGTCAGCCCTACATCCCCCTGCCAAGGCTACATCAGATCACCGCGCCTCACCGAGACAAACACACTACCCTGAGCACAAACACCGCTCTGATTTATTGGAATATGCAGTCCGCAAAGCCCACCTAAAACCCATAACATACAAGGACATGCAGCAGGAGAGGCCTGCGATCATTTGGACGGCTCGCGAGCCTCTGCCGCCGTGACATACTGCTGCTCTTTTCTAAGGCCCATTAGTTTGCACATTTTCTCCCGCTAGCCACGCGAGCCAAGTCGCCGCTGCCAACGCAGTAAATAGCGAGTCTGTCCCAGGGAAGCGTAAATGCTGAAATGTGGCAGAGACAAATCACAGAAACGTGATCACATTCAGGATGAGGATGATCACACTCGGGCCGTCCATAACTCTAAAGCTTCCCCCTTATTAAGTAAGTGACTTTCAGCGTTCTGTTGATCCTTTTCCAAAGAGACCAGCGAAATGTCCTTCATAACTCTTTTAGTTTAAGATCTCTCAAGACTTTCCAGCATTATTTGATGCAAAGCAAGAAGATTGAGATGACACTGCATGTGGATTCCAGACAAAAGAATTACATGCAGGAGACAGTGGTGCCTCAAATAAATCAACTATCTTTTGGTAAACGCCAAATGATAATGTGCAAAACATTTGTTTCGTAATATGTACATCCAATCTCTTTTTTTCTTTTTTTACATCATATTTTAGGATTTTAAAACAAATGATTTTTAAAAGAAATGATTTTAAAATAAATTGTGCTACACAGTAGCCTACGTCGTAAGTACATTTTTAATGGACATATGATTCAGTGATAATGCATCTAAAATGATAAAAAAGCAATCTTGTAAAAATAAAACAGAATTTGTTTTAAAAAAAGGACTTCATTGAGCCCTACATAATCGTTACAGATCCCCCGAAGGGCCATGGTGAACATTTATTTTTAGAGCTCATTTTGCATTCCCTCACAATACTTTTGACTTGGAAAAGGAAATGCAAAACTTATTGTGAGAGAATGCAAAACTATTGCCAGCGAACTCAACAGGCGCTCAAACAATAAATTCATACCTCAATAAGAATAAATTCACACCATGTCCTTTTGGGGCTCACCCAGGTCAAGCAGGTTTATTTTGGCTTTACTGGAGGATTTACTGATTTTGGGGCTACAGATGCAGGCAAATGTTGAAATGTTGGAAACTGATACGCTTCATTGTTGATTACTGTCTACCAGCATGACAACATGTTCTTCATGCACTGACATTTTTTATGTTTGCACTTTTTATGAAGGATAAACACTACTTCAAAAATAGGGGAGAGGTGCGACTTTGCTTCAATTGCTGCCATAAACTTCCTTTTTGACACATAAACATTCCTAAAGAAATGACAAGGCCACTCATCACTTAGGCCAATCAGTCAAAGGGTGGTTTAGATGAGACTGACAGGATCAAAGCTAAGAGTATACTAACAGAACATTTTGTTGAATTTCTGACCACTGCCTGGGGAAGTCTGGGAGCCATGGGAAAATGATCCTAATCTCAAAAATCACATGATGTAAGCAGAAAGTACACAAAAGTGCATCGGGGGGAACAAAATGATGGAAAACAACTGATACAAAGGGAGGTGGGTGCTGAATTGAAGTCTCAACAGAAAAGAGCGAGCGGCGTACACTTACAGGGATGGCAGTTGGAATATGTACACTTGGGTTTGCAATGGATGCTGGGATGGCGACTGGCATTGTCTGCCCATTGGGGAGCTGTAAGAGTACAGGGAAAGTGCCAGACACGGGACTGGAGGGAGAAGGGGAGAACATGGTTACGTCAGCAGGATGCACATCACCACCATCAGTAAACACAGCAAATTAATGGAATATTTAAGTGGCTGAAGTAGTGGGCATGCCAAACAGCACTGAAACGGCACATGAGAAAGTAAAAAAGTCACCTAGAAAGTAAATACTAGTCAGATCAAGTCAAGCAAACAATGGGGGAAATAAAAAAATAAAAAACATGGAGGCAAAAAAAGAGGTGCAAACTGACCACTTTTCAAGAACACTGTAATGACAAACTAATACACAAGGCAACTTACAAAAAACTTATGAAAAGCACCATAGGTTGAAAAAAAAAAATGCAACTGATCAACCAAATGTGGGAACAAAAAAAAAAACAGTAACATTTTGGAGTTACTTACACTATTGGCCTATTAGAGGATGGGACTTGAGTAATAACAGAGCTAGACGTTGGCGATGGGAGGGCTTGCTGTATTACAACACTAGCATCTGAGGTCGCAAGAAGTACATTTGGGACTTGAAGGGATGCAGGACGGACTATAGTGGATGCTGGCAGTGAGGTGGGCTGCAAAGAAACCTCCTGAAAACACCACACGAGACCTTAGCTATGTCACAAATTCAGTCAGAAATGTGCAGTTTGAAATCTAGGCCTACTTGTGTTGTCAAATGATCTCCTTTTCAAAATATGTTAAAAAATGAAAACTTAGAATAAACTTCACAACTGATGAATCTGTTCTCCTCAACAAGGGTAAAGGCAGTGTGTCTCTATTCTGCATTCTAATAAGAGAAACAAAATGCCATATGCCTGTCCATTAAGGGGCTACTAGGTGATAATTTTGGCCATTATATTTAGACAACAGGAATGGAACTGCAGAACACTGTATGTGTGAGTAAAAGTGTTTCTGAGCAGGTTAACCAGAGGAGACTGTCTTTAATGACAGAATTGAGTGCCAATAGCTGGACACGGGCTTTACTTTACAAGTATGAAATACACCATTAAGTACAGCAGAGGTTGCCAGGATTAATTACACAAATGCACTGTCCTTTACAGATTTCACCATATTGCTTAAACATATTGCTTGTTTACCCAGAACCATGAGGGCAAGGGTGTTCTACTAAGAAAGCAGAAACACACGACTCTCTCTCACACACACACACCCACACACACACATACACACACCTGTTTGCATTTGAACGGAAAGTTCAGGGGACAATTCAATGTTGAGTGATCAGATAATTCACAAAGTACTCCAGGGGAAAATACAACACAGGATGCTGTACCTTGTCATCATTTGTCGTTGATTCAGGATGTGGCAATGGACTGTCTCGATGTGCCTCTAGGGATGACTGTTCCTCAGTTTTGTTGCGGATGGGTGTAGCAAGAGGCGATAAATCCAAAGGTAACTGATAATATACAGGAACATAGAAACATTTTAACAAATGTATAGGAAATATATAGCATATTGACCGTTCCCCCATTTAAGGGTGTGCATTGCTTACCTTTTTGATATCATCCTCTGCTTTTTTGAAGTCGTGCTCGAAAGGGCTTGCAAGCTCATTGAACAGACCCACTTCTTCACAGTTCTTCAGAAAGCGAGTTGGGGTTGGAGTTTGGTCTGTTTGATATTAGTTGATTAGAGATCACTAATGCAAACAAGCTTGCTTTTAACAGTTGCAGTTATGAAGGATCTTTATGTGAAACTACAATACATTACACAAGGTCTGCTGTCCACCTCTCTAGGTAATGTCTATGAAGTTATCTGGCAACCATAAGTCACCACACTTACCAGCAACTATGACACTGTCATTCCTTGCTGGACCAAACTTCAGGGTCATCTCATGTTTATGTTTGTGGACAGCCAGATGATCCTCATTGGTGAAGCGCTGTTTAAAATTACACAAAACAAGTGATCTTAAAGAGCTGACGTACAATACACAAATTGAAAGGAAATGTATATATGGTGTGATTAACACCAACCTGACCACACCCAGGAGCAGTACATAGGAAAGGTTTGTCATCACTCATATTCAGAAATTCCGTGTATCCTGAAAACAAGCACACTGATCAAAACAACTTATTTAGGCAGTAGTAGTGGGTGCACTGTCACAACCAACAGCGTTCGCACAGGGTCTCGCACAAAACGTCAATTACTTCTAGGAGTGCTTTGACTGGAGATAAAAAGCAATGGTTACTTTTGAGATGAGGCTAAAGTAGGCTACTCGATGGGTAACGTTAACGTTCGTAACACAGCATCACCTATGCAGATGCTTCCTCCACTAAGTTGATTCCCAAATACGTTTACAATTATTCAATCTTTTGCAAACAACAGTGATCATAAATGCACAGATGGAGGGGGGCACAACGAACTATAGCAAAGCAATAATTCATCACTGTAAAAAAAAGGATAACTACAGAATAGTGTCAAGCGACTATTGTGTAGCCTGGTTAACCTAAATACTTGCCGAACAAACATTAACACATGTAAGGGTTTTGTACAAGGATGTTTAAAGACACATAAAAATATTTCAAAAGCGCTTAGACGATATTTCCAAATCGTTTATTTCTGACAGCAGCGAAGCTGACGATAACAATGCAGTGCACCTTGTTTACACACGTCAATAGCCAGAGCCCTACATTGCTACAAAGCTAGCTTCACCACCCATTCTTTCAATAGAGGTGGAAAGGAAGCTATGAAGCTAGCAATATCGCCGTCGCCATATTACCTAATCCAGCTAATACTGAGTTGATGTGCATATGTCAATATCTTAAAGTATGATAATTTTGCCGTCTCTACAACTACAGACCACTCGTACCGACTGTGTGGGTGATGTCTTTGTTTACTAATAGTGCCAATTAATACAGACACTTACCCACGGGCTCAACCCTTGATAACCAAATCCCACGATCCCTCACTCTCGCGAGCTTTCGAGTATTATTCCTTCCGTAAACGTCAGTACAATTACGTATCTCTCGCATCCAACCGGAGCGTCAGGTAAGAATACAACCACAGCCAAGGATCATTGATTACTCTGGTTCAAGCTTTACAGTCTTCTAAAATGAATGCGTAATGAACGATCAATATCAATGCAGCCCATCATGCCAATATAAGTTTAATTGATTCACTGCAGATTGCTTACTGTGGCATGTTGCATGTAAAAACGTTTAACTTCATTAACTGTGTGATTGTCTAGCAAACCTGTTTTTTTCCTGCTAGTCAGAGAGTAAATAAAGACAACAGATTTAATTTGCACCAGTATAGTTGATAAGTTGTCTAAATTTATTTGATGCAATTTACAAAAGCAAGCGTGTTGCAATGCTCTTAAACACTTGCAATCTACATACAGTTGACTTTCTACTGTATCCCTTGACATCATTTGAGTGGACCCACAACAGCCTGCAAACACCAAACGACTCCCAAATGACTTGTGGTGTGTGACTAGATGACTTGGGCAAGTACCGTCAGACGTCTCAGAATGTAACCAACTGCTTTTATCTTTAAGAAAAATACCAGGGCAACATTCATTGGTGGGCTTTTGGCCCACTGTGATTGTAAGATACACATGATTCCAAAAAAACATACTGCCTTATTTTCAAGTGAAATACATGCATTTTAATTCTGTAATCTCTTACATTTGTACAACGCATGTGTTTTCCTTCTTCATACAGTCATATCAACCTGAAAAAATGTACAATTTCGACACCAACATGGGACAATTTTGGTAGCCACAGTAAAATATGTAGTCACAACTGTAGTTAAGAGTGCGTTCACATCGTTTTGTTTTTACATGGCGAACAAGATCAAGAAAGCGACCATCAAACAGAAGAGACCCATAGCTTCAGACAGGGCGAATCCCAGAATGGCATAAGAGAAGAGCTGCTGCTTCAGGGAGGGGTTTCTGTAATGAGATGAAAACCAGAAATTGACAATAGTACTAGCATACATTTAAAAAAAAAAAAAAAAACTCGTTCCTTTACAGGCTGAAGACTAACTGGAATACTTGCCTGGCATATCCGATGATGAGACTGCCAAAGACAGTTCCAATTCCAGCACCAGATCCAGCCACTCCGACTGTGGCTGCTCCAGCACCAATGAACTTAGCAGCAGTGTCGATATCCCTGCTCACAGCACTAGTCTGGAAGCCACGGAGTGCTACCTGGGTCATGGGGCTTTGTGGCACAAGGGCTGTGCTGGTCTGTTGGGACACACTTCACTTTAGAACAACGAAACATAACATTTTACAGTGCAAACATTGGTCAAACAATCTCATTACAACATCTTTGCATATGAGCATCTACGAGTAAACCATGGGCAGCACAGCGCTAGTACAATGGCAACAAAACATAATACTCTAAACTAACTTACAGAACCTTCCTGTCAACCCACAGGGACATTACAGAGGGAACGATAGCTGGAGACACTCACCTCTGTTTTGACCTCTGGCCGGGAAAGGACAGAAGCAGAGAGGGGTCTGTAGAGAGCCCTGGAGCCAGCACGGACCTACAGTTAAACACACACAAACAATGTACTCAAGACAAAATGTTGCTTCATTAGAGCACCTCCGCAAACCCAGGCAACAAAGAGTACAAGTTAAAGTTGGGGAGAAGCAGCAGGTTAATGTTAAATTGAAGTGTCAGGACAGGGGGCAAAGTATCTTCAGGATGATCACAATTTATTGAGATTGCATTCATATTTGTGAACAACCACTAGACACAGACATAAACAATGACAAAGGTGACCTCAGAAGCATTAATTAATTAGATCACTACGAAGTCAGAGACTGGGATTAGAGGGCGAAATCCACTTGCTATGAGTAAGTATCCAAAGAGTACACTTGGAAGAGCTTCCTTGTAGACATAACCCTGCTAGCCAGCTAACGTTTGCTAGCTTCGAACAGCATCAAGGTGCAAAGATTATTCACTGTACTCGAACTGTCCGACATGGGACATTACAGTGGCAACATGGCCAACGTATTATGTACAAACAATGCGTCCACAAATGTCAACTGGCCGTCTGGGTCTGCAGACCAGCTAGCGTAAGGTTAGGGGGCTAGTTTTACAGTCTCTGATACAGCTAGTTTGACAGTCAATGTTAACATATTTGGAAGGTGTTGACCTTAGCTAACGATAGCCAGGTTAGCAAGAAAGGACGGATAAGTTATACTTGAATGGAGTAATTCTCTTTATGTTGTGTCAGTACTACTATGCACAAACCCCAAACGGAAGCATTTAACAGACAAGCGAAGTGGAGGTTGTCAGTAGCTAACGTTAGCTAGTCAGTATGAAAGTTACCTTAACATGGATGGCAAAGTAGCTAACGTTAGCATTAATTCCCAAGTTCAAGAACAGGCCCTTACAGCTAGAAACGAACAATGTAAACCAAAGCATCAAATCTTTTGGTCGTTTCTGACAGAATTACTCACCATTGCTGGCGTGGAGACGAATTTTGCACAGGCGTACATTTTTGGGTTTTTAGGGTATTATAAGCGGTTCTGGTGGATTAGATAGCAGCCCGGCTATATCTGAAATGACAAACGATAAGGTCAGTACAAGTCTTTCTGCACAATCTTTAAAAAATGACTGTGTATAAATACCAGTATACATTGTAAATAAGCGCTTTTGTCTTTAACATGGCAAAATATCACATATAGAGTAGGATGAGATAAGATTGTCAGGCTACAAATTCTCTACACAACCTCCATTGCACTTACCGACAGCAGAGGTCGAACCACTTCCCTTTCAACGCATGCGCCAACCGGTTTATAAGAAAATCCCGGATGATGATGCACTGACCAGACAAGGTCATTTCATTTTATTGAACCAGTTTAGTCCAAATAGAATTCGTTAAAACATACCTTAATTACATGTTAATAAATATTTCTCCATTTTAGTTTGTTGCCATGAGCCTGGTTTTATTAATCAATGGTGCACCTGTGTGAAAAGTCTATTAAATGTATAATACAGATTTGCAGTCTGTTTTAATAACTTTTTGTTTGGAGCAGACCTTGTTTGTATATTTCAGGTTGCTGCTGTTCCATGTCAGTGGAAGCACATATTTTTGCGTCATTTATTAAAACTATGATTTTGCACATAGCATATTGCCTGAATCTCTGTGGCTGCCTATAACAGGACATAGCTAGTCTACCTGCCTTTGCAGACATTCAGTATAGGCCTATCATTGCACCTGTTGAGGCATGAATTTACCAGAACCCTGCCCAGCACATGTCTCAGGACGCTGCCTGTGTGTCTCTATGGCTGGAGGCGCAGCAGTTCACCAGCAGAATTTGTAATCTTGATGAATGGGTTGCCAACATGTGGGGCTACAAGGCAAAGGTAATGAGCGTTGTGCGCCTCACCGCACAGTAGTTCTGGCAGAGGTATCCCCCACTGGTTCCGCTGGTATGATCGGTGCAGGTGCGCCAAGGGGATGAAGTCATAGCCGCTCAATCTCACACAGACTGTGCTGAATCACTCACACTAATGCAGGGCATAAACCCACCTCACCCAGAGGAAATGAGGGAACGTGCTCACCAGAGACCAGGCCTACTCCTTCCAATACACTCACACCTATAAAATGCTCAAACGCCTGTACAGAGTCTGAATGTTCTGGGTACAACAGATAGGAACACATGCATGCATTACATAGAATATATATAAACTGTGTTCATGATATGTATATAGATGCATGACATAGTTTATCAATACAGTGTGAATGTGCAATTAAGCTTACCGCCAACACAGGCTAAGTTCAGTGGATACTTTCATTGATATTAATACAACCATTTTCTTATAGTATTCATAATATTGGTAATAAAAGTAATATTTAATATAATTTCACATAAGGGATAACATATACAATTCAATGCTACTGAATTTTAATTGTCTTAATAAACGATGCCGTTTGTTGTCCAGCAGAGGGAGTTATTACAACTGCTCTAGAGGGTGCTTTAAGCCCTCCCTCTGCTAGATGTAAACACATTTTTATGTACAGACAAAGCACAGTTTGCATCACTTTATAAAAATGTGCAGCGTCTCCTTTACAAAAAATAAATACCATTTTTTTATAACTATATATTGCATCTTATTTGAGTGGTGAATTTGAGGTAACAAATAAACAGGATGTTAAATATGCAGAAACATGTATGGAAATATGTAAATCATTTTCCTCTGGGTTGTTCTTATATGTTCTTGAAGGGAAAAAAAACATGGCAATGCAATGCACAGGAAAATCTCTGAGATGTTTGTTAAATTGGTCCTTAACCACCTGAGGTCACTGTCTGTGTGTCTAATTAACCGCACTGTGGTGGGAGGGGGGCTCTGCACAGCTCCAGAAGGTGAGGAGAATCCAGCCCATCTACTCCCCTGACACTTGCCTCTTCCCTCCCCTCACTGCAGCATGCACACCCCCCACTCACCATCCTTCCTACACACGCACACACATACACACACACATGCACACACATCTGCGGTGTTGCATATTACACCAGGAGACATTCCATTTGCATGCCGGCCCCATCAAGCTGAATGCACTCAGACTCGTAATAAAAGGCATTGACCCCCTTAACCTTTATGAATTACAATTTGTGCCTGTAGCACATCCTGACAGAGGCCTCAGAAATGTGGGCATCTCCACTGTGTTTGTGTGTGTGTGTGTGTGTGTCTGTGTGTGAGGAAGAGGGAGGGTGAGAGAGAGAGAGAGAGCAAAGTGTTGTTTAGCAATTGTTAAGGAGAAGGGGAAAAGGTTTTTACGGCTCTTAACTAGCACTTCTGACAAGCCTCCAAAAGAAGGCATCCTGACAGCAGAGGTAAGACTGACCTCACAAAAGCCTTCATAAGCTGCCCCTCAAAACACCACTCGCCATCTTTAGTGTGTGGTGTTGCAACTAGCAACACTTACATACTGAATTGTGAAGAGAAACCACGGTCCACACAGCTGGAGGCCATCCTGTTCCATGACCATACTTTGTTTGAGGGGATTCACAGATTCAAAGGTCATTATTATTCACACAATTGATTTTCTCAATAAATCCATAATAACACTGATCTCTGTGCAACTGGCATGCGTGCATGCGGGGGGGTTATGAGCTAAGAAAACGCTGACACTTGCACTATCTAGTCTAACTGGACAGTGGCTTTACAGTGCTGCAAGAACCAAGTAGATTCTGTGTTGTTCAATAAATTGTTATTATTATTAAACAATATAATAATAATAAAATAATAATAATAGTCTTATTATTATGAATAATAATAATAATAATAATAACAATAAATAATTGTAGATACTAAATTGCTGAATCTTGAACCACCTGGCAGACCAAAACCTTTAATAGTAAATCTCTATTGAAGCAAGAGTAGTTCACAGAAAAAAAAGTAACATTAATGTAAACAAAATCACTAATGCTTCCAATGCTCACTCAGATTCAAAAATGATTCAGATTTTCAATGAACCCATGACAAAAATATAAGTGTTAAACTACCACATCAATAGAAGCTAGATACTAAAAAGTTTCTAAAGAACAGAGGTGGACTTGGCAACAACATTTGTTATTGGCATTTATGAGCTGTTTATGCACAATCATTGTGTGCTCTTTCATCCTCCAACTCCTGCAAGAGAGTGCCTCTCTGGGCAGGACTGGAAACGCAGTAAAACGTGTGAAGCCTGAGGTCCTAGCCAAGAGAAACAGACTTGCTTCCTGACGCATGTTTATAACGGAAAAATAAAAGAGGGCCAAAAGGTTCTGATTTCACACATTCTGCCTGGATGCACTCCATATAAATTACACAGAGACACAAACCTGCCATAAAACGCTTGGAACATTTTGATTGTCTCCTACCACGCGCAGGTCCCTATTAAAAGCTGGGCTAACATTTTGGCAGCTGAAATCCATTGCTATTCAGGGAACTATTTGCTTCTTGATTCACTTTGCTGCAAATCACAATAATCTACAGTATCTAAATAATGCCCTCAAATCATTTTCTTTCAACCAGCCCTTTACGCTCTGCAGATTAGCCTTAAAGATTGCAAGAGACGCACAAGAAAGACAGGCCTCGGAGATATCGACACACGGATTTCTCCAGGGGAGCTATAAAATGTGCCTTAACTGCAAACCAGAAATACTCATGCATAATAATAGCAATATCACCAGGTGAATCATCAAGCCAATCAATGTGGTAAATTCATTAAGTCGCCCGTAAGATAACCAAGTCACCCTGAAAAACCGTCACTCTTGAATTCTCATCACCTGGAAAACATGTGTCTAATTGCCTCAATTTGCTCAGAAATTTATTGCCTTCAATGTTTTCTTCATTTGCCTTGATTGGTATCAAATGGGCTACAAGGAGCGGGGAGAAAAGGGGGGGGGCAAAAGGGGGGGGGGCAACATGGCTCGACTCTCATAAAGATTACAAACTGCTGTCCTCCTCTCCTCCCAGTCCCCCACCCATCCCCACCCACGCAGACCGTCCACCCCACCCCACCCATCCCCACCTTTCCATCCCCACCTCTCCATCCCACTTCTGCTCAGCATCAGGAGTGGCAGTGAGCGGCTGTGCGTGAGCGAGCGTGGATGACAGGGGCAGCCGAGCGATGATGGCTTTACAGATGTGCGCTTCCTTCAGCGGCTTCAAGGTCACCAAGATTTACAATCCGAGCACTTATGGCTCTTTAATAGCGGCCGTCTGAAGCTGATTAAAAAAAAACGAAGGAGAGAGAGACAGAGAGAGAGAGAGAGAGAGAGAGAGTCAGGAGTGGGGCCTCCTTAATGGAACATGCTTGACCTTTTTTGTTCTCTCTCTCCTCTGTGATACCTGAGCATACCAGCACACATACATGTGCACACACACACACACACACCATGAGCAATAAAAGGCGTGCACATGCCGCCCTCTCAAACAGACGGGAACAAGAGCACTAGTATCTAAGTAGACATATGGAGAGACGGGTTGATGGACAGACAATATGTGATATATGAATATTTAGCTAAGCTGTTCCTCGCATGGAAAGTGAAGTCAGACATCCAGTCGTACTGGTTAGCTTTGCGAGGGTATTCAAACAGAACACAGTGAAGATGGCAACACATCTGGTGAGAATTTCCTCTCCTCTCCCATGTGCAAGAGCAATATTTTTCAGGGCTGTCTCCAGTCCTCCCCCTTGACAGAAACTCACACGTCATGGATCCCCTGAATGTTTTCACCAAACACTCACCAGCTAGCTCAGGTGCCACTTATGTAGCCGTGTCAGTATGCAGTGAGGGAGCCTTTCCTGTTTTTAATGGCCTGACCTACATCTCAGTTCAGAGAGCTTGTAAAGGTGGTCTGGTGGAGGTCCTGAAGCTGCAGTATGTCAGTAGCAGATGCCCAACTCAGCAAGTTCCGGAATGCACAATTAGTAGCTTTTATAGGTTCCATTAATACACATTAATTTTTCTCCCTAAACGTGCAGGCAAACTGCCACAGCCTGGTCTGTTCAATTACAAACAATGCTTGGCTGTTCCACAAAGTCTGTATAAGACATTTCTACAGAAAATATATAAGTATAACACACACTGGTAAAAAGCAATTTCACCAGTTGACCAAAAGTTATTATCTACAAATGAAGTGAGTTTTGAGTTTGACAGGCTCATAAACAAATTATGAGGAACACAGGCACACTATAAAAGATATCCCTTGGGGCAAAGTGCTTGAGAGCCATCTCAGACATGGAAAAGCTTTGCGTGTAGAGGCGAGAAACATTAGTAGGGAGATAATCTATAAAAAACAACCATGAGTGACAACAACACAAAATATAATTAGGTTATTAAGACGTAACAGATAAAAGTATCCCCTTAACACTGATGTTTTGTCTTTTCGAAGGCTTTAATTGAATGAAAAGTGCAAATAAAACCAACACTAATACACAGAGACATGCACTCTTACATATAATTACATGATCACATGAAAAAATAAAGCTATTGTGATTTGCATTGTCTCAACATGTCCACTAAAACAGCCACTAAAACAGCCAATTTGCAGCCAGTCAGGCGACCCCGTAGGTCTACACAGGCGAGTACCACCACTCTAGCAATGCACCAATCTGGTAAAGATCACACCAAATCAATCAGGGCATTTTATTGGCCTGTCACTAATCTGTTTCCTGTATGTGTGTGTCCAGCCCACCCGTGGCCCCTGGAGTAGGAGCTGCTCAGCGTACTCTGAGACGGAGATAATTGACCACGCCGGCAGCCGAGAGCAGATCGGCTCAAGTCGATGTCATTAATCTGTCATTTTGTTAAGTCTCGCAGCAGCGCTGACCTGGGCTGGCCCCACCTTGAAGGCGCAGCCAATGCCTCTTTGTTCCGAAGGGAGGGAGGGAGGGAGGGAGGGAGGGAGGAGGGTGGCCTCACCTGCCGCTAGATTAGAGGCGGCCCACCGGGGGAGAGCTCATGTCCCTGACCTTTCATCGAGACTCCGCCCCTTTACTCAAATCCCTCAGTTGCTGGTCCTGATTTGAAACAAATGTTCTGCTTTGAGGTATTACAATTGGCCAGCCAATAAACCTGCATGCCTGTCGGTCTTTTAGGCTACTATTTCTTATTAAAGTTCAGTGCAAGTACTATATAAATCCAAACGGTTGGGGAAATGATTCTGTGGGGCAGGTTAATATGGATGATTCTGATTAAACGGAATCACAAGAAACCTCTTCACGTCACATGTTGTTCTTCAGACATGGTTACCGCAGGCTGTGAAGACATATGAGGGGACCAACTCCCCCTCTGTAAATTAAAACCAGGAATGAGCTTTTCAGCTGTAATGAGAAATAAATGAATGCAATCCCTGTGATGGAGAAAGGTGATTTCTACAATAAAATGCATATTAGAAAAAATGTCTCAACACAGCACTGGGTGGGTCAGTATTAATTCCACAGCAAATGGGTTCTGTCTCTTGTGCTCTGCTGTTGTCCTGACGACAAACGAGCAGCCTCCCCAAAAAATTAAACACCAATCAAAGTGCATTTCCAGCCTCATAATTTCTGATTGTCAGAATCACCTTTCCCCACTTAACATTTAGCCATGCAACAAATCTCACATTTTATTGACCGTCCCAATTTGCTGCCCTTCATCTCTCATATTTATGATGCGGCCTATAGCACAACCCTGGCTTTTTAAATAGGTATCTGCACCATTTCTGATTTGCAACATAATTTATTAGACATGGAAATATGAAGAGGCTGCTCTGAAACCAATTTAATTGATGGCTCGAGAGGCAACAGCTTCTTACTCGGAGTCATCTTCCCTCTCTCCTTTCGCACAACCCCCTTAGCAGTCAACACACTGGCAGGAGAGAGGGAGAGAGAGAGAGAGAGAGAGAGAGAGAGAGAGAGAGACTGCTGAGGATTTTTCACATCAGGTAAACCATTAACTCAGCTTAATCCATCTTTAATTTCTTCTGAGCAAAAATATCTGAGGGAGAAAAAAAGTAATTAGCTCCATATTAAAGTGTGCAGCAGATAGGCCTGGTGTTTTAGGATGTATGGCGGCTTTACAGACATGCTTTATATCGGCCTGGAGACTCATAAGTTATGAAACGTCAGGATTCTATGCATTCTAATTGAGTGGAGACTGGTTAATGGCTTTTGAAATTCAGCTGCTTGACGTGCTATTCCCCTGTGTACAGTTCCATGAGCCTCAATTAAATGGCAAAATGGTCCGATCCTTGAAAAAACAATAATAAAAAGCAGAATGTAACACCAGGTTGCCTCCTACATCAGGTCTAGTTGAGACCAGATGATGGAGACAAATAAAGAACTCATCCATCTCGACTTTCCCAACCACATTTGCAATGAGGAGTCGTAAGTGCACACAAAATGCAAAGCTTGCAACCAAAAAATGACATTCATATTTTCTATCATATTATTTCATAATTTATTTTATGTTCAACACTTATTTACTTAAATATGCTTTAAGCTGGTAATCACAACAATAAAATAAGAGGCCCACCGGCTATTGTCTGGAAGTCCCATTTCTAGTTGGTTGACAGGACTTAAGGTGCTGTATACAACTGCCCTTTGATTTCAAAAGGCATGTCCTAAAGTCATGTCATGTCCAAAGTCATGTGCTAAAGCAGTGCTGGACTTTGCAAAGTATTTAAGAGTAGTAAGAGCACTTTTCTTTGTGAGGCTAAATGTTGTTTGAAGCCAGTCTTGACATGTTTACCATTGACTTTCCAAATTTTTGCAATTTATAAGCGCATGTGGAGCATAGCCTATTATATTCTGTGATACAGGAGAAGCTAAATATTGAGCCAGCCTGATTGAGCCAGTTTATTTTTTGCCCCCCTTTCTTATTGGTTTTATGGCTGCCTGACTTTAACCCTTTTAATGCTTCACTGCCCTCATGCTTCAAAAATGGTTTTCCAATAATTTAATTTACTGTTGGGCATAAATGTAATTCAAGGGGCGGTGCTGCTAGCCATGAACAAAGGAAATGCCAGTGGGCCAGTAAACACACCAGGCCTCCAAATATTTCCTCTAAAAATGTACAATTATTTTAAGGCCTTCCTCACTTTCCTATTAAAACACACCCTTTGTGTATGTGTGTGTGTGAGAGAGAGAGAGAGAGAGAGAATGTGTGTATGTGTGTGTGTTTGTGTGTGCATGTTTCACTATGTCAAGCAGAGGGAAACAGATGGTGGTGTACAGCTCTCATGTGACTTCTGCAAAGTGCTTCCCATTGCTAGTCCTATGAAACCATTGAAGGGTTTTCCAGAATACCAAGCATGCCTATGTGCCAGAACTATGAATGCACCAACATTAACCATAAAGCAACAACATTAATGTAAAAGCACACTGATACACTGACATTAACATAAATGAAGAGCAAAGAAGGTGCCACTACTCTACATCAAATATGTGTTACACAAATTCCCATCCACCTCTGTGGCTGGCCTTTGTGAAAGGCAGTACTAACATATCCTAATTTTGGGGCAGAAGAATGACATTTTTCCAATTTGGAACATGGAACTACTGCTATGATGAATGACTAAATGGCCCATTTCCTTAAACTCTCTCTCACTAACCTGTCCTGACAGCTCATATATTGCCTACCTGGTAATTTGCTCCACCATAATTGTTACGGGGAGATTTCCCATGCTTTTAACAAGGATTCTTAACACCCTCTGTAGGTGACAAAATGCAATTACAAACATGAAGGGCCCTGCCGTGACTGACCATCAGGAACTGCCACGGCCATTTCCCGGCCCTCACCTCCTCCATTACTAACGAATGGAGCGCAAACAGATTCCGTAAACATTCGCCACAAATAAAAACTTTAATTAAAAGATATGAAGCTGTTTTATTGATTAACGGCATCGGTGATTAAAGTGTACGGCTGACTCCACCCCCCCCCCACGTGCCCCGGCATCTCTGTTTTGTTCCCCCTTAGAGATCACTAATTGTTGGAGGCCTGCTTATTGATAAGTGTGTTTGATGAATGCAGATGCGCCTGTTTGGAGAGCAGCTCTGCTGATGGAGCAATCATATTGTGTGAAGCACCGGGCACGGGCAGGAACAGCTGTTGCAGCGCCGTCCGCTGGGACGGCGCGTTTCACAGCTACCCCGGGTGCCCCGTGCCGGCGCGCACTGCAGTAAAGCGCAAACTAACATTTCCTCACCGCACCCCCACCCCCCTAACAACTCTATGAATTTTATGACACATTGCGAGAGCTGCGATCTCAGTCCAACACTTAAACCTTAATTATCGGACTAATTGCTACAGCTATATTTATTTCCCCTGTAATCCTTGATTATATCCAGTGATTATACTTTGGTGTTCAATATCAGGCTTATCCTTTTAATTAAAAGGATTATTAACCTCTAGGATGGAGCCATGTGGGATTATGCCCTTGGAAGTTAGTGTCAAAACACTGGAAACACATGGTGAGCTTGACTCAGCACAAGATTAAAAAAGAGAAGAGAAAAGAAAAGTGGAGCAGAGAGGACAGGAGGAGCAGACATGTGTACTAATTCAACCATCATCATATACCTCTGGGGTGGTCAGTTGACATGAGGCTTCTCCACAGGTTGATGATGCTGCAAAGTGGACAAGCAGCGGCCATAAACCAGGCCGGTCTTCGGTAGGACTGGCGGAGGGCTGCTGACACCCTACTTACTGTGGCGTGGTCAGGGCAGCGGTGATGTATGGATGCGTGCACTGCTCTGGTGTCACCAGGGAGACGAGAGAGAGCAGAAGAGAGAGGAAACGGAAAATTGTTGCGGAGGAAGAGAGAGAGGAGTGAAGGTTTGCCGTGTCAATGATAAAGGAGTAATTAGAAAATGACCCGCCGAGTCTTCACCGCGAGGCCCGGCAACCTCTCGCCCCGGAGATCACCGGTTCAAAGGCAGGTGGAGAGGAGCAGGATGGGAAATCATTGGAGATGGGAGCAGTGGAGAGAGAAGGTGTGTGTGTGTGGGGGGGGGGGGGGGGGGCACATTGATTAATGCATGGTGCAATCATCACAACATGTTCAGAAGGAGGGGGCTGAGACAGGCACTCATCCTCCTCCACTCTCACACTGATCTGCTTCTGTGGATGTGACTGTGTACAGTTTACACCTCTCAGGCAGACACAAGTGAGAAATGTAGATGTTGCACATTGTTTACAACAAAATGTAAAACACCAAATACATCTGAGAATGCACTGGAATGAAAGTCTTGTTACATTATTCATGTTCATACATCAGTATAAGTCTAAGACAATACTCGGATTTCAAGTTACACAGATATAATCTGTATGAAATACTCAGTGTATTATACAACCTTACTATGTCTGACAGTGTGCAAAAAAGCAGCTCTCTTCTGGGAGAACAGGATGCTTCCCTCTCAAAAGCTGAGTCAAGCAATTATTGGATCGTTCTAAAGAGCTGTTTACCATGCCAAAGCCACACTGCATTATCGGGAGCGAGTCTTCATTTGGATGTCCTAATTAGTTCATTAGTTGGTGGTTAAGAATGATATGAACGGCTCATCAATCTCCTCATCACTAAAAATAAACACCAGACATTAGCACCACATGAATTATTAAAATGCTGATGAGTGCGGGCAGGAATCTTGGAGATAAGAGGCCTATTAGAAATGTCATGTCCATGGGACTCCTCAAATGCTAGAGACGTGGCACAGCAGCCCACTTGCAGAACTTGGCACTGCTGTCTCTACTGCACGAGGTGCAATACTTGCAAATGCTCTCATAAGCACAGATCAAACAGATGGAGCGATGTTAAACAAGCATGGTTTAAATAATATCTGTCCCCTGAACATTCTGATGGATATTCCATCATCCGCATAGTGATTGAGAGATCTGACGCTTCATGATAATTGGTTATCTGCTTATCACTTAAGCTGAGAGTATGGTAAAGTGCTTGATACATGCTGCAGACATAGAATGGACAAATGTGACTTACAAAGTAGCCGTTCGTTGCCTACTTTCCTATCAGGATACTGCACCAGAAACATTCTAGCACTTTCACACAGTGCACTTAAAGTTGTGCAGGGCACAAGGTAAGGCTAGAGTGATCCTTTTTAAAAAGCAGCCCAGCATATGCAGAGTAAGAGAGTGGGGGAGAGGGGGATTAGGTTAAAAATAGTTAGCATGTGCCAGGATATGATTGAGTTTCCAGGGCTCGGAAAATTCACTCTAATTATTCAACAGTATCCCTCTGTCATCCTTCCCAATGTATTCCTGCACTCGGAAATGCGAGTGACTCCGACCATTATACATAATTCGGCTGCTTAATTGGCACAGATCGGGTGAAAAGTGGGCTAGGGAGAATCCTTGGAGACTAATAGGGCCACATATCAGTGGCTCCATCAGAACAGTAGTCCCTTAGGTGATAGAAGTCAGCAAATATTTCATGAGCTGGACTATCAAAGTGCCTCACCTATGAAGCCCTGAACCCACTCCGACTGAGGAACACTCCGGAAAGAGTTCTCCTGTCAGGTGTATTTATAGCCGAGAGGGGGGACATGACGGATGCTAATGCCATGGAAATTATGCAGTGCACTCTTGCAGCCATAACGATATGTTAGACTTGAACAGAAAGGTTAACTAAACTAGTCATTTAAGTTATAAGTGGGCCACTGGCATACTTTTAAGAAGAAGATGCATGTTTTTCAAAATATCAGCCAGACATAGACCATAGAAATGCAAACACTTTTGCATAGGTGCAGATGAATCTATATTCCCAGTAGCCTCATCCAATAGCAGCGAGCGAGTATAGTGTCTCGTACTCATTCACAAAATGTGCCTCAACATTTCCTATTAACACACAAGGTTAAAAGAATTAGTCATCATATCTAATGAGGTCTGACCTTGACCAGCGTAAAACCCTTTTCCCAACAGGCTCCACACCGCTAAGACTACCAGTGCTACCAAGCAACTTACTTAACCTATTCAAAGACAGAAACATAATGGTTGTTTCCAGATATGACAACAACAAGGGCACAGAACTGCATTGCGGTGCTATAAAAGGGTCACGCTACAGTGTGTCAATACAAATTGCTGCCACCACCAGGAATCAATTTTTGACATTTCACCTCTAGCAAGTAAAGGTTAACTGACCCTAGCGATCAAATTTACTACACTGCCACAGTGTTTGTCAAATGGGTGCCTTGTGGAAAGTTCTAGTGTAGGATTCTGGAAATCATGAAGCCTGTGTGGATTTACTGGACCCCTGAGCCAGAGTGGCTCTATCTATCTGACATGGCTTTCTAGAGTGAAAAACAGCTGAGCCCTACTGTTTGATAAAAACCGACACGAGGTGACTTCTGGCATTAGCTCTTCATATGGGGTTCATTACTGAAACAGCAACACAATAACCACGATATTGTAAAAATCTGTGGATAAAACACCCCCCTCCCCCAAACACACATACACACACACACACACACACATCACTGACATTCACTGAAACATACTCATGCAGGCAATATTTTGGTACTGCAAATGCATTATGGTGGATTAGGGTTTGACTCAAGGTAACATAGTTTTAATGCATAAACTGAGACAGTGAAGAATGTCTTATATCAGATGTCTGTGAGACCCCACACTTGCCAGGAAAATAAACATCACAGATAGTGATAACATTTAGAGCCCCTGACCATTTCACTCTCTTTATAGACTTGTAACACTTAACCTGTATGTCACTAAAGCATGCCACTATATATACTGTGCTATCACTCCGAGCATGAGATGCATGCCAGCAGTAAACAGTGCCTCATTGTTTTCATTGCTGACATGCGAACTGTAGGCTTGGTTGCCTGGATGCGCTGCCAATGGTACATTCTGTGACATTATCACAGGCTGTAATATGAGCTTGGTGTCCAGGACTATCAACTGGCACATCTGAGAATGTGTTGATATAAATGGCAATATGCAAACAGTGCTTTTGGAGCCAAGGAGTCCATTCATGTTCTTCATATCTGCAGAGGTGGTACTGGGTACGTTATAGGCTGACTACTGGCTGACTGCTACAGGTTAATACCCAAGCCTCATATAAAGAACCTGCAAGGCACCGTTTGGAAATCAACTTTAAACAGCAAATCCTGAGGAAGGGACATTGGTCACTTTTCGCTTCAGCTGATGAAACCGGATGGCTAGGACTTTTCCGTCTCCTCTTCCCACATCACTGGAAAGCCACATTCCATTTTCCATCGGCAAGCCAGAGGTAATGCAGCAAACAGGAACCATCACAAAGGACGCTCACCTTTGGGAAACAACAGCAACCACAATAACAACAACAAAACGCAAACATGGCAAGCTGGCGCTCACCTTCCTCTGAGACCCTAAGCCTTCAAAAGTGTGCCACTAGCAGTTTCCTCTTGCCATGGTCCACCCAGAGGCCCTGCGTGGAGACAGGCCTGCGAGCTCCAGACTCCCCTCTAAGCGGCACATATGACTACCTCCTGCACTCTGCAGTCCAGCCGCTCCACTAGCCCGGGGAGAGGGATCATGATGCTATTGACTTTAAATTACAGCTGGAGCTGCTGATCAGACTGTCTCAGGGACACGCTGTGGTTCAAACACACAAGATCAGAGCTGGATTATGGGCAAAGCCACAGACAAGGGTATGCTCATCTTCCACTCTCCGACCCGAAGCCATCCCCCCCCCCATCCCCTCTCCCACCCACCCACCTCAAAATCTCCTGCTGCCCCAGCACATGTCATACAAAGACCCTGCTCAAAGATCTCCATCGGATTCCAAAGCCGCCATTGATTGCAGGCGAGAGAGCGTGTGTGAGAGAGAGAGAGAGAGAGAGATATGTGGAGGGCCAGGAGGAACAACAGAGGATATCTCTATGGGAAGAGCTCCGTGTCTTGAGAGAGCCGTGCGTAAGACTTAAAAAAAAAAAAGTCACACACACACACAGGAGGCGAGGCTTCCTCCCCAATGACGGCGGCAGATCCCTGGCGGGCTGACGGGGCCAGGAAATGGCCCGCGGCTCCACAATGGCCCGTATCTGGGCGCTTTTATTTTCCTCTTCCTGTCAGTTAAACACAAATAACTGCCTGAGTGATGTGCTGGGACACATTGTTTCTCGCTGTGCGGGGAGGGGAGCAGGATGTGACTGAGGTGATAAATGATGATACCTACTGGCTTGCGTGACAAAAAAAAGAAAGAAGAAGAAGAAGAAGAAGAAGAAGAAGAAGAAGAAGAAGAGGTGGGGGTGGAATGTGGTTGGATCTGCATGGGCTTCCTCCTGCCTCCATCATTAGGTGTAATTGGGACCCGTGGCGTCGCTGGTGTCTCGGCGCTGACTGTGGTTAGCGGCGTGGCTGCGACAGCCTGCTCCCATTAAAACATGCCCGTGCTACAGGGGAGCGAGGACTCGGAGGCTGCCATTAGGCCGCGCTGCCGGTGCGGAGGAATACGCCGCACATGAGACCACACAGAGCGGACAGCAGTACGCATGTCATGGTGGCATTTCCTACTGTTGTGGTTTAATGACACAGAAAAACTGGGTTACGTTGGTAACATGGTTACATACATATACATATTACATATGTACTGTATACTGTACATAAATACAAAAGCAGTTTCATTCTTTGTAGCAGCACATGCTAGGGTGTTTGTAAGCAGAAGAGTGGACTGTCGTTGGCAGCTGTCTGTGGAATGTGGGCTATGCGTCATAACAGCAC